>NW_026045341.1:0-207659 GCF_943734845.2 Anopheles funestus
TGCAAAATTACTCAAAAAAGCTAAGGGGGGAGTAGGGGAAAATTTTCAAAATTTTTAGAATTGATTTTTTGTTTTTTTTTTGTCTTTTTTGTATTTAAAGCATTATTTCAATGAAAAGAAACGTATTTCAATCAATTGGCATTAAAATAAATCAATTTATTTCTTTTGCAAAATTACTCAAAAAAAGCTAAGGGGGGAGTAGGGGAAAATTTTCAAAATTTTTAGAATTTATGTTTTGTTTTTTTTTGTCTTTTTTGTATTTTAAGCATTAATTCAATGAAAAGAAACGTATTTCAATCAATTGGCATTAAAATAAATCAATTTATTTTTTTTTTGCAAAATTACTCAAAAAAAGCTAAGTGGGGAAGGGGGGGGGGGGGAAATTTTCAAAATTTTTAGAATTTTTTTTTGTTTTTTTTTTTGGTCTTTTTTGTATTTAAAACATTATTTGAGTGAAAAGAAACGTATTTCAATCAATTGGCATTAAAATAAATCAATTTATTTTTTTTTGCAAAATTACTCAAAAAAAGCTAAGTCGGGAGGGGGGGGGGGGAATTTTCAAAATTTATAGAATTTATGTTTTTTTTTTCTTTTTTGTATTTAAAGCATTATTTGAGTGAAAAGAAACGTATTTCAATCAATTGGCATTAAAATAAATCAATTTATTATTTTTGCAAAATTACTCAAAAAAAGCTAAGGGGGGAGTAGGGGAAAATTTTCAAAATTTTTAGGATTTATTTTTTGTTTTTTTTGGTCTTTTTTGTATTTAAAGCATTATTTGAGTGAAAAGAAACGTATTTCAATCAATTGGCATTAAAATAAATCAATTTATTATTTTTGCAAAATTACTCAAAAAAAGCTAAGGGGGGAGTAGGGGAAAATTTTCAAAATTTTTAGAATTTTTTTTTTTGGTCTGTTTTGTATTTAAAGCATTATTTGAGTGAAAAGAAACGTATTTCAATCAATTGGCATTAAAATAAATCAATTTATTTTTTTTTTGCAAAATTACTCAAAAAAAGCTAAGGGGGGAGTAGGGGAAAATTTTCAAAATTTTTAAAATTTTTTTTTGTTTTTTTTTTTGGTCTTTTTTGTATTTAAAGCATTATTTGAGTGAAAAGAAACGTATTACAATCAATTGGCATTAAAATAAATCAATTTATTTTTTTTTGCAAAATTACTCAAAAAAACCTAAGGGGGGAGTAGGGGAAAATTTTCAAAATTTATAGAATTTATTTTTTGTTTTTTTTTCTTTTTTGTATTTAAAGCATTATTTGAGTGAAAAGAAACGTATTTCAATCAATTGGCATTAAAATAAATCAATTTATTTTTTTTTTTGCAAAATTACTCAAAAAAAGCTAAGGGGGGAGGGGGGGGGGGGGAAATTGTCAAAACTTTTAGAATTTTTTTTTGTTATTTTTTGGTCTTTTTTGTATTTAAAGCATTATTTGAGTGAAAAGAAACGTATTTCAATCAATTGGCATTAAAATAAATCAATTTATTTTTTTTTGCGAAATTACTCAAAAAAAGCTAAGGGGAGAGTAGGGGAAAATTTTCAAAATTTTTAGATTTTATTTTTTGTTTTTGTTGGTCGTTTTTGAATTTAAAGCATTATTTGAGTGAAAAGAAACGTATTTCAATCAATTGGCATTAAAATAAATCAATTTATTTTTTTTTGCAAAATTACTCAAAAAGAGCTTAGGGGGGAGTAGGGGAAAATTTTCAAAATTTTTAGGATTTATTTTTTGTTTTTTTATGGTCTTTTTTGTATTTAAAGTATTATTTGAGTGAAAAGAAACGTATTTCAATCAATTGGCATTAAAATAAATCAATTTATTTTTTTTTGCTTAATTACTCAAAAAAAGCTAAGGGGGGAGTAGGGGAAAATTTTCAAAATTTTTAGAATTGTTTTTTTGTTTTTTTTGGTCTTTTTTGTATTTAAAGCATTATTTCAATGAAAAGAAACGTATTTCAATCAATTGGCATTAAAATAAATCAATTTATTTTTTGTGCAAAATTACTCAAAAAAAGCTAAGGGGGGAGTAGGGGAAAATTTTCAAAATTTTTAGAATTTATTTTTTGTTTTTTTATGGTCTTTTTTGTATTTAAAGTATTATTTGAGTGAAAAGAAACGTATTTCAATCAATTGGCATTAAAATAAATCAATTTATTTTTTTTTTGCAAAATTACTCAAAAAAAGCTAAGGGGGGAGTAGGGGAAAATTTTCAAAATTTTTAGATTTTTTTTTTCGTTTTTTTTGTCTTTTTTGTATTTAAAGCATTATTTCAATGAAAAGAAACGTATTTCAACCAATTGGCATTAAAATAAATCAATTTATTTTTTTTGCAAAATTACTCAAAAAAAGCTTAGGGGGGAGTAGGGGAAAATTTTCAAAATTTTTAGAATTTATTTTTTGTTTTTTTGGTCTTTTTTGAATTTAAAGCATTATTTGAGTGAAAAGAAACGTATTTCAATCAATTGGCATTAAAATAAATCAATTTATTTTTTTTTTGCAAAATTACTCAAAAAGAGCTTAGGGGGGAGTAGGGGAAAATTTTCAAAATTTTTAGCATTTTTGTTTTGTTTTTTTTTTGTCTTTTTTGTATTTAAAGCATTATTTCAATGAAAAGAAAAGTATTTCAATCAATTGGCATTAAAATAAATCCATTTATTTTTTTTTTGCAAAATTACTCAAAAAAAGCTAAGGGGAAAGTAGGGGAAAATTTTCAAAATTTTTAGAATTTATTTTTTTTTTGGTCTTTTTTGTATTTAAAGCATTATTTAGGTGAAAAGAAACGTATTTCAATCAATTGGCATTAAAATAAATCAATTTATTTTTTTTTGCAAAATTACTCAAAAAAAGCTAAGGGGGGAGTAGGGGAAAATTTTCAAAATTTTTAGAATTTACTTTTTGTTTTTTTTTGTCTTTTTTGTATTTAAAGCATTATTTCAATGAAAAGAAACGTATTTCAATCGATTGGCATTAAAATAAATCAATTTATTTTTTTTTGCAAAATTACTCAAAAAAAGCTAAGGGGGGAGTAGGGGCAAATTTTCAAAATTTTTAGAATTTTTTTTTGTTTTTTTTTTGTCTTTTTTGTATTTAAAGCATTATTTCAATGAAAAGAAACGTATTTCAATCAATTGGCATTAAAATAAATCAATTTATTTATTTTTTTTGCAAAATTACTCAAAAAAAGCTAAGGGGGGAGTAGGGGAAAATTTTCAAAATTTTTAGAATTTATTTTTTGTTTTTTTTTGGTCTTTTTTGTATTTAAAGCATTATTTGAGTGAAAAGAAACGTATTTCAATCAATTGGCATTAAAATAAATCAATTTTTTTTTTTTTTGCAAAATTACTCAAAAAAAGCTAAGGGGGGAGTAGGGGAAAATTTTCAAAATTTTTAGAATTTATTTTTTGTTTTTTTTTTGTCTTTTTTGTATTTAAAGCATTATTTCAATGAAAAGAAACGTATTTCAATCGATTGGCATTAAAATAAATCAATTTATTTTTTTTGCATAATTACTCAAAAAAAGCTAAGGGGGGAAGGGGGGAAAATTTTCAAAATGTTTAGAATTTTTTTTTGTTTTTTTTTTGGTCTTTTTTGTATTTAAAGCATTATTTCAATGAAAAGAAACGTATTTCAATCAATTGGCATTAAAATAAATCAATTAATTTTTTTTTGCAAAATTACTCAAAAAACGCTACGGGGGGAGTAGGGGAAAATTTTCAAAATTTTTAGAATTTAATTTTTGCTTTTTTTGGTCTTTTTTGTATTTAAAGCATTATTTGAGTGAAAAGAAACGTATTTCAATCAATTGGCATTTAAATAAATCAATTTATTTTTTTTTTGCAAAATTACTCAAAAAAAGCTAAGGGGGGAGTAGGGGAAAATTTTCAAAATTTTTAGAAATTTTTTTTTTTGGTCTCTTTTGTATTTAAAGCATTATTTGAGTGAAAAGAAACGTATTTCAATCAATTGGCATTAAAATAAATCAATTTATTTTTTTTTGCAAAATTACTCAAAAAAAGCTAAGGTGGGAGTGGGGGAAAATTTTCAAAATTTATAGAATTTTTTTTTGTTTGTTTTTTTTGGTCTTTTTTGTATTTAAAGCATTATTTGAGTGAAAAGAAACGTATTTCAATCAATTGGCATTAAAATAAATCAATTTATTTTTTTCTGCAAAATTACTCAAAAAAAGCTAAGTGGGGAGGGGGGGGGGGGGGAAATTTTCAAAATTTTTAGAATTTTTTTTTGTTTTTTTGTGTCTTTTTTGTATTTAAAGCATTATTTGAGTGAAAAGAAACGTATTTCAATCAATTGGCATTAAAATAAATCATTTTATATTTTTTTGCAATATTACTCAAAACAGCTAAGGGGGGAGTAGGTGAAAGTTTTCAAAATTTTTAGAATTTTTTTTTGTTTTTTTTTGGTCTTTTTTGTATTTAACGCATTATTTGAGTGAAAAGAAACGTATTTCAATCAATTGGCATTAAAATAAATCAATTTATTTTTTTTGCAAAATTACTCAAAAAAAGCTAAGTGGGGAGGGGGGGGGGGGAAAATTTTAAAAATGTTTAGAATTTTTTTTTGTTTTTTTGTGTCTTTTTTGTATTTAAAGCATTATTTGAGTGAAAAGAAACGTATTTCAATCAATTGGCATTAAAATAAATCAATTTATTTTTTTTTGCAAAATTACTCAAAAAAAGCTAAGGGGGGAGTAGGGGCAAATTTCCAAAATGTTTATAATTTTTTTTTGTTTTTTTTTTTGGTCTTTTTTGTATTTAAAGCATTATTTGAGTGAAAAGAAACGTATTTCAATCAATTGGCATTAAAATAAATCAATTTATTTTTTTTTTGCGAAATTACTCAAAAAAAGCTAAGGGGGGAGTAGGGGAAAATTTTCAAAATTTTTAGAATTGATTTTTTGTTTTTTTTGTCTTTTTTGTATTTAAAGCATTATTTCAATGAAAAGAAACGTATTTCAATCAATTGGCATTAAAATAAATCAATTTATTTCTTTTGCAAAATTACTCAAAAAAAGCTTAGGGGGGAGTAGGGGAAAATTTTCAAAATTTTTAGAATTTATGTTTTGTTTTTTTTTTGTCTTTTTTGTATTTTAAGCATTAATTCAATGAAAAGAAACGTATTTCAATCAATTGGCATTAAAATAAATCAATTAATTTTTTTTTGCAAAATTACTCAAAAAAAGCTAAGTGGGGAAGGGGGGGGGGGGGAAATTTTCAAAATTTTTAGAATTTTTTTTTGTTTTTTTTTTGGTCTTTTTTGTATTTAAAGCATTATTTGAGTGAAAAGAAACGTATTTCAATCAATTGGCATTAAAATAAATCAATTTATTTTTTTTTTTTGCAAAATTACTCAAAAAAAGCTAAGTGGGGAGGGGGGGGGAAATTTTCAAAATTTATAGAATTTATGTTTTTTTTTCTTTTTTGTATTTAAAGCATTATTTGAGTGAAAAGAAACGTATTTCAATCAATTGGCATTAAAATAAATCAATTTATTTTTTTTGCAAAATTACTCAAAAAAAGCTAAGGGGGGAGTAGGGGTAAATTTTCAAAATTTTTAGGATTTATTTTTTGTTTTTTTTGGTCTTTTTTGTATTTAAAGCATTATTTGAGTGAAAAGAAACGTATTTCAATCAATTGGCATTAAAATAAATCAATTTATTATTTTTGCAAAATTACTCAAAAAAAGCTAAGGGGGGAGTAGGGGAAAATTTTCAAAATTTTTAGAATTTTTTTTTTTGGTCTCTTTTGTATTTAAAGCATTATTTGAGTGAAAAGAAACGTATTTCAATCAATTGGCATTAAAATAAATCAATTTATTTTTTTTTGCAAAATTACTCAAAAAAAGCTAAGGGGGGAGTAGGGGAAAATTTTCAAAATTTTTAAAATTTTTTTTTGTTTTTTTTTTTTGGTCTTTTTTGTATTTAAAGCATTATTTGAGTGAAAAGAAACGTATTACAATCAATTGGCATTAAAATAAATCAATTTATTTTTTTTTGCAAAATTACTCAAAAAAACCTAAGGGGGGAGTAGGGGAAAATTTTCAAAATTTATAGAATTTATTTTTTGTTTTTTTTTTCTTTTTTGTATTTAAAGCATTATTTGAGTGAAAAGAAACGTATTTCAATCAATTGGCATTAAAATAAATCAATTTATTTTTTTTTGCAAAATTACTCAAAAAAAGCTAAGGGGGGAGGGGGGGGGGAAATTGTCAAAACTTTTAGAATTTTTTTTTGTTATTTTTTGGTCTTTTTTGTATTTAAAGCATTATTTGAGTGAAAAGAAACGTATTTCAATCAATTAGCATTAAAATAAATAATTTAATTTTTCTTGCAAAATTACTCAAAACAGCTAAGGGGGGAGTAGGTGAAAATTTTCAAAATTTTTAGAATTTTTTTTGTTTTTTTTTGGTCTTTTTTGTATTTAAAGCATTATTTGAGTGAAAAGAAACGTATTTCAATCAATTGGCATTAAAATAAATCAATTTATTTTTTTTTGCAAAATTACTCAAAAAAAGCTAAGTGGGGAGGGGGGGGAAATTTTCAAAATTTTTAGAATTTATGTTTTGTTTTTCTTTTGTCTTTTTTGTATTTTAAGCATTGATTCAATGAAAAGAAACGTATTTCAATCAATTGGCATTAAAATAAATCAATTTATTTTTTTTTTGCAAAATTACTCAAAAAAAGCTAAGGGGGGAGTAGGGGAAAATTTTCAAAATTTTTAGAATTTTTTTTTTGGTCTCTTTTGTATTTAAAGCATTATTTGAGTGAAAAGAAACGTATTTCAATCAATTGGCATTAAAATAAATCAATTTATTTTTTTCTGCAAAATAACTAAAAAAAAGCTAAGGGGGGAGTAGCGGAAAATTTTCAAAATTTATAGAATTTATTTTTTGTTTTTATTTTCTTTTTTGTATTTAAAGCATTATTTGAGTGAAAAGAAACGTATTTCAATCAATTGGCATTAAAATAAATCAATTTATTTTTTTTTGCAAAATTACTCAAAAAAACCTAAGGGGGGAGTAGGGGAAAATTTTCAAAATTTATAGAATTTATTTTTTGTTTTTTTTTTCTTTTTTGTATTTAAAGCATTATTTGAGTGAAAAGAAACGTATTTCAATCAATTGGCATTAAAATAAATGAATTTATTTTTTTTTTTGCAAAATTACTCAAAAAAAGCTTAGTGGGGAGGGGGGGGAAATTTTCAAAATTTTTAGAATTTATGTTTTGTTTTTCTTTTGTCTTTTTTGTATTTTAAGCATTAATTCAATGAAAAGAAACGTATTTCAATCAATTGGCATTAAAATAAATCAATTTATTTTTTTTTGCAATATTACTCAAAAAAAGCTAAGGGGGGAGTAGGGGAAAATTTTCAAAATTTTTAGAATTTTTTTTTTTTGGTCTCTTTTGTATTTAAAGCATTATTTGAGTGAAAAGAAACGTATTTCAATCAATTGGCATTAAAATAAATCAATTTATTTTTTTCTGCAAAATAACTAAAAAAAAGCTAAGGGGGGAGTAGGGAAAATTTTCAAAATTTTTAGTATTTATTTTTTGTTTTTTTTTGGTCTTTTTTGTATTTAAAGCATTATTTGAGTGAAAAGAAACGTATTTCAATCAATTGGCATTAAAATAAATCAATTTATTTTTTTTTGCAAAATTACTCAAAAAAAGCTAAGGGGGGAGTAGGGGAAAATTTTCAAAATTTTTAGAATTTTTTTTTTGTTTTTTTTTTTTTTGGTCTTTTTTGTATTTAAAGCATTATTTGAGTGAAAAGAAACGTATTTCAATCAATTGGCATTAAAATAAATCAATTTATTTTTTTTTTGCAAAATTACTCAAAAAAACCTAAGGGGGGAGTAGGGGAAAATTTTCAAAATTTATAGAATTTATTTTTTGTTTTTTTTTTCTTTTTTGTATTTAAAGCATTATTTGAGTGAAAAGAAACGTATTTCAATCAATTGGCATTAAAATAAATCAATTTATTTTTTTTTGCAAAATTACTCAAAAAAAGCTAAGGGGGGAGGGGGGGGGGGAAATTTTCAAAACTTTTAGAATTTTTTTTTGTTATTTTTTGGTCTTTTTTGTATTTAAAGCATTATTTGAGTGAAAAGAAACGTATTTCAATCAATTGGCATTAAAATAAATCATTTTATTTTTTTTGCAAAATTACTCAAAACAGCTAAGGGGGGAGTAGGTGAAAATTTTCAAAATTTTTAGAATTTATTTTTGTTTTTTTTTTTTTGGTCTTTTTTGTATTTAAAGCATTATTTGAGTGAAAAGAAACGTATTTCAATCAATTGGCATTAAAATAAATGAATTTATTTTTTTTTTGCAAAATTACTCACAAAAAGATAAGTGGGGAGGGGGGGGGAAATTTTCAAAATTTTTAGAATTTATGTTTTGTTTTTTTTTGTCTTTTTTGTATTTTAAGCATTAATTCAATGAAAAGAAACGTATTTCAATCAATTGGCATTAAAATAAATCAATTTATTTTTTTTGCAAAATTACTCAAAAAAAGCTAAGGGGGGAGTAGGGGAAAATTTTCAAAATTTTTAAAATTGTTTTTTGTGTTTTTTTGTTTTTTTTGTATTTAAAGCTTTATTTGAGTGAAAAGAAACGTATTTCAATCAATTGGCATTAAAATAAAGCATTTTATTTTTTTTGCAAAATTACTCAAAACAGCTAAGGGGGGAGTAGGTGAAAATTTTCAAAATTTTTAGAATTTATTTTTGTTTTTTTTTTTTGGTCTTTTTTGTATTTAAAGCATTATTTGAGTGAAAAGAAACGTATTTCAATCAATTGGCATTAAAATAAATGAATTTATTTTTTTTTTTGCAAAATTACTCAAAAAAAGATAAGTGGGGTGGGGGGGGATATTTTCAAAATTTTTAGAATTTATGTTTTGTTTTTTTTTTGTCTTTTTTGTATTTTAAGCATTAATTCAATGAAAAGAAACGTATTTCAATCAATTGGCATTAAAATAAATCAATTTATTTTTTTTTGCAAAATTACTCAAAAAAAGCTAAGGGGGGAGTAGGGGAAAATTTTCAAAATTTTTAGAATTTATTTTTTGTTTTTTTTTGGTCTTTTTTTAATTTAAAGCATTATTTGAGTGAAAAGAAACGTATTTCAATCAATTGGCATTAAAATAAATCAATTTATTTTTTATTTTTGCAAAATTACTCAAAAAAAGCTAAGGGGGGAGGGGGGGGGGGGGAAATTTTCAAATTTTTTAGAATTTTTTTTTTGTTATTTTTTGGTCTTTTTTGTATTTAAAGCATTATTTGAGTGAAAAGAAACGCATTTCAATCAATTGGCATTAAAAAAAATCAATTTATTTTTTTTTTGCAAAATAACTCAAAAAAAGCTAAGGGGGGAGTAGGGGAAAATTTTCAAAATTTTTAGAATTTATTTTTTGTTTTTTTTTGTCTTTTTTGTATTTAAAGCATTATTTCAATGAAAAGAAACGTATTTCAATCGATTGGCATTAAAATAAATCAATTTATTTTTTTTTGCATAATTACTCAAAAAAAGCTAAGGGGGGAAGGGGGGAAAATTTTCAAAATGTTTAGAATTTTTTTTTGTTTTTTTTGGTCTTTTTTGTATTTAAAGCATTATTTCAATGAAAAGAAACGTATTTCAATCAATTGGCATTAAAATAAATCAATTAATTTTTTTTTGCAAAATTACTCAAAAAACGCTAAGGGGGGAGTAGGGGAAAATTTTCAAAATTTTTAGAATTTAATTTTTGCTTTTTTTGGTCTTTTTTGTATTTAAAGCATTATTTGAGTGAAAAGAAACGTATTTCAATCAATTGGCATTAAAATAAATCAATTTATTTTTTTTTGCAAAATTACTCATAAAAAGCTAAGGGGGGAGTAGGGGAAAATTTTCAAAATTTTTAGAAATTTTTTTTTGGTCTCTTTTGTATTTAAAGCATTATTTGAGTGAAAAGAAACGTATTTCAATCAATTGGCATTAAAATAAATCAATTTATTTTTTTTTTGCAAAATTACTCAAAAAAAGCTAAGGGGGGGAGTGGGGGAAAATTTTCAAAATTTTTAGAATTTTTTTTTGTTTTTTTTTGGTCTTTTTTGTATTTAAAGCATTATTTGAGTGAAAAGAAACGTATTTCAATCAATTGGCATTAAAATAAATCAATTTATTTTTTTCTGCAAAATAACTCAAAAAAAGCTAAGGGGGGAGTAGCGGAAAATTTTCAAAATTTATAGAATTTATTTTTTGTTTTTTTTTTCTTTTTTGTATTTAAAGCATTATTTGAGTGAAAAGAAACGTATTTCAATCAATTGGCATTAAAATAAATCAATTTATTTTTTTTTGCAAAATTACACAAAAAAAGCTATGGGAAGGAGGGGGGGGGAAATTTTCAAAATTTTTAGAATTTTTTTTTGTTATTTTTTGGTCTTTTTTGTATTTAAAGCATTATTTGAGTGAAAAGAAACGTATTTCAATCAATTGGCATTAAAATAAATCATTTTATGTTTTTTTGCAATATTACTCAAAACAGCTAAGGGGGGAGTAGGTGAAAATTTTCAAAATTTTTAGAATTTTTTTTTGTTTTTTTTTTGTCTTTTTTGTATTTAAAGCATTATTTGAGTGAAAAGAAACGTATTTCAATCAATTGGCATTAAAATAAATCAATTTATTTTTTTTTTTGCAAAATTACTCAAAAAAAAAGCTAAGGGGGGGGGGGGTAATTTTCAAAATTTTTTAGAATTTTTTTTTTGTTTTTTTGTGTCTTTTTTGTATTTAAAGCATTATTTGAGTGAAAAGAAACGTATTTCAATCAATTGGCATTAAAATAAATCAATTTATTTTTTTTTGCAAAATTACTCAAAAAAAGCTAAGGGGGGAGTAGGGGCAAATTTCCAAAATTTTTAGAATTTTTTTTTGTTTTTTTTTTGGTCTTTTTTGTATTTAAAGCATTTTTTGAGTGAAAAGAAACGTATTTCAATCAATTGGCATTAAAATAAATCAATTTATTTTTTTTTGCGAAATTACTCAAAAAAAGCTAAGGGGGGAGTAGGGGAAAATTTTCAAAATTTTTAGAATTGATTTTTTGTTTTTTTTTTGTCTTTTTTGTATTTAAAGCATTATTTCAATGAAAAGAAACGTATTTCAATCAATTGGCATTAAAATAAATCAATTTATTTTTTTTTGCAAAATTACTCAAAAAAAGCTAAGGGGGGTGTAGGGGAAAATTTTCAAAATTTTTAGAATTGTTTTTTTTGTTTTTTTTGGTCTTTTTTGTATTTAAAGCATTATTTCAATGAAAAGAAACGTATTTCAATCAATTGGCATTAAAATAAATCAATTTATTTTTTGTGCAAAATTACTCAAAAAAAGCTAAGGGGGGAGTAGGGGAAAATTTTCAAAATTGTTAGAATTTATTTTTTGTTTTTTTATGGTCTTTTTTGTATTTAAAGTATTATTTGAGTGAAAAGAAACGTATTTCAATCAATTGGCATTAAAATAAATCAATTTTTTTTTTTTTGCAAAATTACTCAAAAAAAGCTAAGGGGGGAGTAGGGGAAAATTTTCAAAATTTTTAGAATTTTTTTTTGTTTTTTTTTTTGTCTTTTTTGTATTTAAAGCATTATTTCAATGAAAAGAAACGTATTTCAATCAATTGGCATTAAAATAAATCAATTTATTTTTTTATTGCAAAATTACTCAAAAAAAGCTAAGGGGGGAGTAGGGGAAAATTTTCAAAATTTTTAGAATTTATTTTTCGTTTTTTTTTTGGTCTTTTTTGTATTTAAAGCATTATTTGAGTGAAAAGAAACGTATTTCAATCAATTGGCATTAAAATAAATGAATTTATTTTTTTTTTTGCAAAATTACTCAAAAAAAGCTAAGGGGGGAGTAGGGGAAAATTTCCAAAATTTTTAGAATTTATTTTTTGTTTTTTTTTTGTCTTTTTTGTATTTAAAGCATTATTTCAATGAACAGAAACGTATTTCAATCGATTGGCATTAAAATAAATCAATTTATTTTTTTTTGCATAATTACTCAAAAAAAGCTAAGGGGGGAAGGGGGGAAAATTTTCAAAATGTTTAGAATTTTTTTTGTTTTTTTTTTTCTTTTTTGTATTTAAAGCATTATTTCAATGAAAAGAAACGTATTTCAATCAATTGGCATTAAAATAAATCAATTAATTTTTTTTTGCAAAATTACTCAAAAAACGCTAAGGGGGAAGTAGGGGAAAATTTTCAAAATTTTTAGAATTTAATTTTTGCTTTTTTTGGTCTTTTTTGTATTTAAAGCATTATTTGAGTGAAAAGAAACGTATTTCAATCAATTGGCATTAAAATAAATCAATTTATTTTTTTTTTTGCAAAATTACTCAAATAAAGCTAACGGGGGAGTAGGGGAAAATTTTCAAAATTTTAGGAATTTTTTTTTTGGTCTCTTTTGTATTTAAAGCATTATTTGAGTGAAAAGAAACATATTTCAATCAATTGGCATTAAAAAAAATCAATTTATTTTTTTTTTGCAAAATTACTCAAAAAAAGCTAAAGGGGGAGTGGGGGAAAATTTTCAATATTTTTAGAATTTTTTTTTGTTTTTTTTGGTCTTTTTTGTATTTAAAGCATTATTTGAGTGAAAAGAAACGTATTTCAATCAATTGGCATTAAAATAAATCAATTTATTTTTTTCTGCAAAATAACTCAAAAAAAGCTAAGGGGGGAGTAGCGGAAAATTTTCAAAATTTATAGAATTTATTTTTTGTTTTTTTTTTCTTTTTTGTATTTAAAGCATTATTTGAGTGAAAAGAAACGTATTTCAATCAATTGGCATTAAAATAAATCAATTTATTTTTTTTTTTGCAAAATTACTCAAAAAAAGCTGAGGGGGGAGGGGGTGGGGAAATTTTCAAAATTTTTAGAATTTTTTTTTGTTATTTTTTGGTCTTTTTTGTATTTAAAGCATTATTTGAGTGAAAAGAAACGTATTTCAATCAATTGGCATTAAAATAAATCATTAATTTTTTTTTGCAAAATTACTCAAAACAGCTAAGTGGGGAGTAGGGGAAAATTTTCAAAATGTTTAGAATTTTTTTTTGTTTTTTTTTGGTCTTTTTTGTATTTAAAGCATTATTTGAGTGAAAAGAAACGTATTTCAATCAATTGGCATTAAAATAAATCAATTTTTTTTTTTTTGCAAAATTACTCAAAAAAGCTAAGTGGGGAGGGGGGGGGAAATTTTCAAAATTTATAGAATTTATGTTTTTTTTTTTCTCTTTTGTATTTAAAGCATTATTTGAGTGAAAAGAAACGTATTTCAATCAATTGGCATTAAAATAAATCAATTTATTTTTTTTTGCAAAATTACTCAAAAAAAGCTAAGGGGGGAGTAGGGGAAAATTTTCAAAATTTTCAAAATTTTTAGAATTTATTTTTTTTTGGTCTTTTTTGTATTTAAAGCATTATTTGAGTGAAAAGAAACGTATTACAATCAATTGGCATTAAAATAAATCAATTTATTTTTTTTTGCAAAATTACTCAAAAAAACCTAAGGGGGGAGTAGGGGAAAATTTTCAAAATTTATAGAATTTATTTTTTGTTTTTTTTTCTTTTTTGTAGTTAAAGCATTATTTGAGTGAAAAGAAACGTATTTCAATCAATTGGCATTAAAATAAATCAATTTATTTTTTTTTGCAAAATTACTCAAAAAAAGCTAAGGGGGGAGGGGGGGGAAATTTTCAAAACTTTTAGAATTTTTTTTGTTATTTTTTGGTCTTTTTTGTATTTAAAGCATTATTTGAGTGAAAAGAAACGTATTTCAATCAATTAGCATTAAAATAAATCATTTTATTTTTTTTTGCAAAATTACTCAAAACAGCTAAGGGGGGAGTAGGTGAAAATTTTCAAAATTTTTAGAATTTTTTTTTGTTTTTTTTTTGGTCTTTTTTGTATTTAAAGCATTATTTGAGTGAAAAGAAACGTATTTCAATCAATTGGCATTAAAATAAATGATTTTTTTCTTTTTTTGCAAAATTACTCAAAAAAAGGTAAGTGGGGAGGGGGGGGGGGGGGGAAATTTTCAAAATTTTTAGAATTTATGTTTTGTTTTTTTTGTCTTTTTTGTATTTTAAGCATTAATTCAATGAAAAGAAACGTATTTCAATCAATTGGCATTAAAATAAATCAATTTATTTTTTTTTGCAAAATTACTCAAAAAAAAGCTAAGGGGGGAGTAGGGGAAAATTTTCAAAATTTTTAGAATTTTTTTTTTGGTCTCTTTTGTATTTAAAGCATTATTTGAGTGAAAAGAAACGTATTTCAATCAATTGGCATTAAAATAAATCAATTTATTTTTTTTTGCAAAATTACTCAAAAAAAGCTAAGGGGGGAGTAGGGGAAAATTTTCAAAATTTTTAGAATTTTTTTTTTGTTTTTTTTTGGTCTTTTTTGTATTTAAAGCATTATTTGAGTGAAAAAAAACGTATTTCAATCAATTGGCATTAAAATAAATCAATTTATTTTTTTCTGCAAAATAACTCAAAAAAAGCTAAGGGGGGAGCAGCGGAAAATTTTCAAAATTTATAGAATTTTTTTTTTGTTTTTATTTTCTTTTTTGTATTTAAAGCATTATTTGAGTGAAAAGAAACGTATTTCAATCCATTGGCATTAAAATAAATCAATTTATTTTTTTTGCAAAATTACTCAAAAAAAGCTAAGGGGGGAGGGGGGGGGGGAATTTTCAAAATTTTTAGAATTTTTTTTTTGTTATTTTTTGGTCTTTTTTGTATTTAAAGCATTATTTGAGTGAAAAGAAACGTATTTCAATCAATTGGCATTAACATAAATCAATTTATTTTTTTTTGCAAAATTACTCAAAAAAAGCTAAGGGGGGAGGGGGGGAAAATTTTCAAAATTTTTAGAATTTATTTTTTGTTTTTTTTGGTTTTTTTTGTATTTAAAGCATAATTTGACTGAAAAGAAACGTATTTCAATCAATTGGCATTAAAATAAATCAATTTATTTTTTTGCAAAATTACTCAAAAAAAGCTAAGGGGGGAGTAGGGGAAAATTTTCAAAATTTTTAGAATTTATTTTTTGTTTTTTTGGTCTTTTTTGTATTTAAAGCATTATTTGAGTGAAAAGAAACGTATTTCAATCAATTGGCATTAAAATAAATCAATTTATTTTTTTTGCAAAATTACTCAAAAAAAGCTTAGGGGGAGGGGGGGAAAATTTTCAAAATTTTTAGAATTTTTTTTTGTTTTTTTTTTTGTCTTTTTTGTATTTAAAGCATTATTTCAATGAAAAGAAACGTATTTCAATCAATTGGCATTAAAATAAATCAATTTATTTTTTTTTGCAAAATTACTCGAAAAAAGCTAAGTGGGAGGGGGGGGGGGGGGGGGGGAAATTTTCAAAATTTATAGAATTTATGTTTTTTTTTCTCTTTTGTATTTAAAGCATTATTTGAGTGAAAAGAAACGTATTTCAATCAATTGGCATTAAAATAAATCAATTAATTTTTTTTTGCAAAATTACTCAAAAAAAGCTAAGGGGGGAGTAGGGGAAAATTTTCAAAATTTTTAGGATTTATTTTTTGTTTTTTTTGGTCTTTTTTGTATTTAAAGCATTATTTGAGTGAAAAGAAACGTATTTCAATCAATTGGCATTAAAATAAATCAATTTATTTTTTTTTGCAAAATTACTCAAAAAAAAGCTAAGGGGGGAGGGGGGGGGGGGGGGAATTTTCAAAATTTTTAGAATTTTTTTTTTGTTATTTTTTGGTCTTTTTTGTATTTAAAGCATTATTTCAATGAAAAGAAACGTATTTCAATCAATTGGCATTAAAATAAATCAATTTATTTTTTTTTGCAAAATTACTCAAAAAAAGATAAGTGGGGAGGGGGGGGATTTTTTCAAAATTTTTAGAATTTATGTTTTGTTTTTTTTTGTCTTTTTTGTATTTTAAGCATTAATTCAATGAAAAGAAACGTATTTCAATCAATTGGCATTAAAATAAATCAATTTATTTTTTTTTGCAAAATTACTCAAAAAAAGCTAAGGGGGGAGTAGGGGAAAATTTTCAAAATTTTTAGAATTGTTTTTTGTGTTTTTTTGTTTTTTTTTGTATTTAAAGCATTATTTCAATAAAAAGAAACGTATTTCAATCAATTGGCATTAAAATATATCAATTTATTTTTTTTTGCAAAATTACTCAAAAAAAGCTAAGGGGGGAGTAGGGGAAAATTTTCAAAATTTTTAGAATTTATTTTTTGTTTTTTTTTTGGTCTTTTTTGAATTTAAAGCATTATTTGAGTGAAAAGAAACGTATTTCAATCAATTGGCATTAAAATAAATCAATTTATTTTTTTTTTTGCAAAATTACTCAAAAAAAGCTAAGGGGGGAGGGGGGGGGGAAATTTTCAAAATTTTTAGAATTTTTTTTGTTATTTTTTGGTCTTTTTTGTATTTAAAGCATTATTTCAATGAAAAGAAACGTATTTCAATCAATTGGCATTAAAATAAATCAATTTTTTTTTTTTGCAAAATTACTCAAAAAAAGCTAAGGGGAGAGTAGTGGAAAATTTTCAAAATTTTTTAAATTTTTTTTTTGTCTTTTTTGTATTTAAAGCATTATTTGAGTGAAAAGAAACGTATTTCAATCAATTGGCATTAAAATAAATCAATTTATTTTTTTTTTTTGCAAAATTACTCAAAAAAAGCTAAGGGGGAGTAGGGGAAAATTTTCAAAATTTTTAGAATTTAATTTTTGTTTTTTTGTCTTTTTTGTATTTAAAGCATTATTTCAATGAAAATAAACGTATTTCAATCAATTGGCATTAAAATAAATCAATTTATTTTTTTTTGCAAA
The DNA here is from genome assembly GCF_943734845.2 of Anopheles funestus. Classification (NCBI taxonomy): domain Eukaryota; kingdom Metazoa; phylum Arthropoda; class Insecta; order Diptera; family Culicidae; genus Anopheles; species Anopheles funestus. The sequence continues at coordinate 16,887 of NW_026045341.1, forward strand.
ATTACTCAAAAAAAGCTAAGGGGGGAGTAGGGGAAAATTTTCAAAATTTTTAGATTTTTTTTTGTTTTTTTTTTGGTCTTTTTTGTATTTAACGCATTTTTTCAATGAAAAGAAACGTATTTCAATCAATTGGCATTAAAATAAATCAATTTATTTTTTTTTTGCAAAATTACTCAAAAAAAGCTAAGGGGGGAGTAGGGGAAAATTTTCAAAATTTTTAGAATTTTTTTTTTGTCTCTTTTGTATTTAAAGCATTATTTGAGTGAAAAGAAACGTATTTCAATCAATTGGCATTAAAATAAATCAATTTATTTTTTTTTGCAAAATTACTCAAAAAAGCTAAGGGGTGAGTGGGAGAAAATTTTCAAAATTTTTAGAATTTTGTTTTGTTTTTTTTTTGTCTTTTTTGTATTTAAAGCATTATTTGCGTGAAAAGAAACGTATTTCAATCAATTGGCATTAAAATAAATAAATTTATTTTTTTTTTGCAAAATAACTCAAAAAAAGCTTAGGGGGGAGTAGGGGAAAATTTTCAAAATTTTTAGAATTTTTTTTTTGTCTTTTTTGAATTTAAAGCATTATTTGAGTGAAAAGAAACGTATTTCAATCAATTGGCATTAAAATAAATCAATTTATTTTTTTTTGCAAAATTACTCAAAAAAAGCTAAGGGGGGAGTAGGGGAAAATTTTCAAAATTTTTAGAATTTATTTTTTGTTTTTTTTTTGTCGTTTTTGTATTTAAAGCATTATTTCGATGAAAAGAAACGTATTTCAATCAATTGGCATTAAAATAAATCAATTTATTTTTTTTTGCAAAATTACTCAAAAAAAGCTAAGGGGGGGAGTAGGGGAAAATTTTCAAAATTTTTAGAATTTATTTTTTGTTTTTTTTTTTTGGTCTTTTTTGTATTTAAAGCATTATTTGAGTGAAAAGAAACGTATTTCAATCAATTGGCATTAAAATAAATCAATTTATTTTTTTTTTGCAAAATTACTCAAAAAAAGCTAAGGGGGGAGTAGGGGAAAATTTTCAAAATTTTTAGAATTTTTTTTTTGGTCTTTTTTGAATTTAAAGCATTATTTGAGTGAAAAGAAACGTATTTCAATCAATTGGCATTAAAATAAATCAATTTATTTTTTTTTGCAAAATTACTCAAAAAAAGCTAAGGGGGGAGGGGGAGGGAAAGTTTTAAAATTTTTAGAATTTTTTTTTTTGTTATTTTTTGGTCTTTTTTGTATTTAAAGCATTATTTCAATGAAAAGAAACGTATTTCAATCAATTGGCATTAAAATAAATCAATTTATTTTTTTTTGCAAAATTACTCAAAAAAAGCTAAGGGGGGAGTAGGGGAAAATTTTCAAAATTTTAAGAATTTAATTTTTGTTTTTTTTTTTGGTCTTTTTTGTATTTAAAGCATTATTTGAGTGAAAAGAAACGTATTTCAATCAATTGGCATTAAAATAAATCAATTTATTTTTTTTTTTGCAAAATTACTCAAAAAAAGCTAAGGGGGAGTAGGGGAAAATTTTCAAAATTTTTAGAATTTATTTTTTGTTTTTTTTTGTCTTTTTTGTATTTAAAGCATTATTTCAATGAAAAGAAACGTTTTTCAATCGATTGGCATTAAAATAAATCAATTTATTTTTTTTGCAAAATTTTTCAAAAAAAGCTAAGGGGGGAATAGGGGAAAATTTTCAAAATTTTTAGAATTTATTTTTTGTTTTTTATGGTCTTTTTTGTATTTAAAGTATTATTTGAGTGAAAAGAAACGTTTTTCAATCAATTGGCATTAAAATAAATCAATTTATTTTTTTTTTTGCAAAATTACTCAAAAAAAGCTAAGGGGGGAGGGGGGGAAAATTTTCAAAATTTTTAGAATTTATTTTTTGTTTTTTTTTGGTCATTTTGTATTTAAAGCATTATTTGAGTGAAAAGAAACGTATTTCAATCAATTGGCATTAAAATAAATCAATTTATTTTTTTTGCAAAATTACTCAAAAAAAGCTTAGATGGGAGTAGGGGAAAATTTTCAAAATTTTTAGAATTTTTTTGTTGTCTTTTTTGAATTTAAAGCATTATTTGAGTGAAAAGAAACGTATTTCAATCAATTGGCATTAAAATAAATCAATTTATTTTTTTTTTTTGCAAAATTACTCAAAAAAAGCTAAGGGGGGAGTAGGGGAAAATTTTGAAAATTTTTAGAATTTATTTTTTGTTTTTTTTTGTCGTTTTTGTATTTAAAGCATTATTTCGATGAAAAGAAACGTATTTCAATCAATTGGCATTAAAATAAATCAATTTATTTTTTTTTGCAAAATTACTCAAAAAAAGCTAAGGGGGGAGTAGGGGAAAATTTTCAAAATTTTAAGAATTTAATTTTTGTTTTTTTTTGGTCTTTTTTGTATTTAAAGCATTATTTGAGTGAAAAGAAACGTATTTCAATCAATTGGCATTAAAATAAATCAATTTATTTTTTTTTTGCAAAATTACTCAAAAAAAGCTAAGGGGGGAGTAGGGGAAAATTTTCAAAATTTTTAGAATTTATTTTTTGTTTTTTTTTGTCTTTTTTGTATTTAAAGCATTATTTCAATGAAAAGAAACGTATTTCAATCGATTGGCATTAAAATAAATCAATTTATTTTTTTTGCAAAATTACTCAAAAAAAGCTAAGGGGGGAATAGGGGAAAATTTTCAAAATTTTTAGAATTTATTTTTTGTTTTTTATGGTCTTTTTTGTATTTAAAGCATTATTTGAGTGAAAAGAAACGTTTTTCAATCAATTGGCATTAAAATAAATCAATTTTTTTTTGCAAAATTACTCAAAAAAAGCTAACAGGGGAGGGGGGGAAAATTTTCAAAATTTTTAGAATTTATTTTTTGTTTTTTTTGGTCATTTTGTATTTAAAGCATTATTTGAGTGAAAAGAAACGTATTTCAATCAATTGGCATTAAAATAAATCAATTTATGTTTTTTGCAAAATTACTCAAAAAAAGCTAAGGGGGGAGTAGGGGAAAATTTTCAAAATTTTTAGAATTTATTTTTTGTTTTTTTTTTGGTCTTTTTTGTATTTAAAGCATTATTTGAGTGAAAAGAAACGTATTTCAATCAATTGGCATTAAAATAAATCAATTTATTTTTTTTTTTGCAAAATTACTCAAAAAAAGCTAAGGGGGGAGGGGGGGGGGGAATTTTTTAAAAATTTTAGAATTTTTTTTTGTTATTTTTTGGTCTTTTTTGTATTTAAAGCATTATTTCAATGAAAAGAAACGTATTTCAATCAATTGGCATTAAAATAAATCAATTTATTTTTTTTTGCAAAATTACTCAAAAAAAGCTAAGGGGGGAGTAGGGGAAAATTTTCAAAATTTTAAGAATTTAATTTTTGTTTTTTTTTTGGTCTTTTTTGTATTTAAAGCATTATTTGAGTGAAAAGAAACGTATTTCAATCAATTGGCATTAACATAAATCAATTTATTTTTTTTTTGCAAAATTACTCAAAAAAAGCTAAGAGGGGAGTAGGGGAAAATTTTCAAAATTTTTAGAATTTATTTGTTGTTTTTTTTTGTCTTTTTTGTATTTAAAGCATTATTTCAATGAAAAGAAACGTATTTCAATCGATTGGCATTAAAATAAATCAATTTATTTTTTTTTGCAAAATTACTCAAAAAAAGCTAAGGGGGGAGTAGGGGAAAATTTTCAAAATTTTTAGAATTTATTTTTTGTTTTTTTATGGTCTTTTTTGTATTTAAAGCATTATTTGAGTGAAAAGAAACGTATTTCAATCATTTGGCATTAAAATAAATCAATTTATTTTTTTTGCAAAATTACTCAAAAAAAGCTAAGGGGGGAGTAGGGGAAAATTTTCAAAATTTTTAGAATTTTTTTTTTTGGTCTCTTTTGTATTTTAAGCATCATTTGAGTGAAAAGAAACGTATTTCAATCAATTGGCATTAAAATAAATCAATTTATTTTTTTTTTGGAAAATTACTCAAAAAAAGCTAAGGGGGGAGGGGGGGGGAAATTTTCAAAATTGTTAGAATTTAATTTTTGTTTTTTTTGTCTTTTTTGTATTTAAAGCATTATTTCAATGAAAAGAAACGTATTTCAATCGCTTGGCATTAAAATAAATCAATTCATTTTTTTTTGCAAAATTACTCAAAAAAAGCTAAGGGGGGAGTAGGGGAAAATTTTTAAAATTTTTAGAATTTATTGTTAGTTTTTTTTTGGTCTTTTTTGTATTTAAAGCATTATTTGAGTGAAAAGAAACGTATTTCAATCAATTGGCATTAAAATAAATCTTTTTTTTTTTTGCAAAATTACTCAAAACAGCTAAGGGGGGAGTAGGTGAAAATTTTCAATATTTTTAGAATTTTTTTCGGTTTTTTTTTCTGGTCTTTTTTGTATTTAAAGCATTATTTGAGTGAAAAGAAACGTATTTCAATCAATTGGCATTAAAATAAATCAATTTATTTTTTTTTTGCAAAATTACTCAAAAAAAGCTAAGGGGGGAGTAGGGGAAAATTTTCAAAATTTTTAGAATTTATTTTTTGTTTTTTTTTTGTCTTTTTTGTATTTAAAGCATTATTTCAATGAAAAGAAACGTATTTCAATCGATTGGCATTAAAATAAATCAATTTATTTTTTTTGCAAAATTACTCAAAAAAAGCTAAGGGGGGAATAGGGGAAAATTTTCAAAATTTTTAGAATTTATTTTTTGTTTTTTATGGTCTTTTTTGTATTTAAAGCATTATTTGAGTGAAAAGAAACGTATTTCAATCAATTGGCATTAAAATAAATCAATTTTTTTTTTTTTTGCAAAATTACTCAAAAAAGCTAACAGGGGAGGGGGGGAAAATTTTCAAAATTTTTAGAATTTATTTTTTGTTTTTTTTGGTCATTTTGTATTTAAAGCATTATTTGAGTGAAAAGAAACGTATTTCAATCAATTGGCATTAAAATAAATCAATTTATTTTTTTTGCAAAATTACTCAAAAAAAGCTAAGGGGGGAGTAGGGGAAAATTTTCAAAATTTTTAGAATTTATTTTTTGTTTTTTTTTGGTCTTTTTTGTATTTAAAGCATTATTTGAGTGAAAAGAAACGTATTTCAATCAATTGGCATTAAAATAAATCAATTTATTTTTTTTTGCAAAATTACTCAAAAAAAGCTAAGGGGGGAGGGGGGGGGGGGAATTTTAAAAATTTTTAGAATTTTTTTTTGTTATTTTTTGGTCTTTTTTGTATTTAAAGCATTATTTCAATGAAAAGAAACGTATTTCAATCAATTGGCATTAAAATAAATCAATTTATTTTTTTTTTGCAAAATTACTCAAAAAAAGCTAAGGGGGGAGTAGGGGAAAATTTTCAAAATTTTAAGAATTTAATTTTTGTTTTTTTTTTGGTCTTTTTTGTATTTAAAGCATTATTTGAGTGAAAAGAAACGTATTTCAATCAATTGGCATTAAAATAAATCAATTTATTTTTTTTTGCAAAATTACTCAAAAAAAGCTAAGAGGGGAGTAGGGGAAAATTTTCAAAATTTTTAGAATTTATTTGTTGTTTTTTTTTTGTCTTTTTTGTATTTAAAGCATTATTTCAATGAAAAGAAACGTATTTCAATCGATTGGCATTAAAATAAATCAATTTTTTTTTTTTTGCAAAATTACTCAAAAAAAGCTAAGGGGGGAGTAGGGGAAAATTTTCAAAATTTTTAGAATTTTTTTTGTGTTTTTTATGGTCTTTTTTGTATTTAAAGCATTATTTGAGTGAAAAGAAACGTATTTCAATCAATTGGCATTAAAATAAATCAATTTATTTTTTTTTGCAAAATTACTCAAAAAAAGCTAAGGAGGGAGGGGGGGAAAATTTTCAAAATTTTTAGAATTTATTTTTTGTTTTTTTTGGTTTTTTTTGTATTTAAAGCATAATTTGACTGAAAAGAAACGTATTTCAATCAATTGGCATTAAAATAAATCAATTTATTTTTTTGCAAAATTACTCAAAAAAAGCTAAGGGGGGAGTAGGGGAAAATTTTCAAAATTTTTAGAATTTTTTTTTTTTGGTCTCTTTTGTATTTAAAGCATTATTTGAGTGAAAAGAAACGTATTTCAATCAATTGGCATTAAAATAAATCAATTTATTTTTTTTTGGAAAATTACTCAAAAAAAGCTAAGGGGGGAGGGGGGGGAAATTTTCAAAATTGTTAGAATTTAATTTTTGTTTTTTTTGTCTTTTTTGTATTTAAAGCATTATTTCAATGAAAAGAAACGTATTTCAATCGCTTGGCATTAAAATAAATCAATTCATTTTTTTTTTTGCAAAATTACTCAAAAAAAGCTAAGGGGGGAGTAGGGGAAAATTTTTAAAATTTTTAGAATTTATTGTTAGTTTTTTTTTGGTCTTTTTTGTATTTAAAGCATTATTTGAGTGAAAAGAAACGTATTTCAATCAATTGGCATTAAAATAAATCTTTTTTTTTTGCAAAATTACTCAAAACAGCTAAGGGGGGAGTAGGTGAAAATTTTCAATATTTTTAGAATTTTTTTTTGTTTTTTTTTTGGTCTTTTTTGTATTTCAAGCATTATTTGAGTGAAAAGAAACGTATTTCAATCAATTGGCATTAAAATAAATCAATTTATTTTTTTTTTTGCAAAATTACTCAAAAAAAGCTTAGGGGGGAGTAGGGGAAAATTTTCAAAATTGTTAGAATTTAATTTTTGTTTTTTTTTGTCTTTTTTGTATTTAAAGCATTATTTCAATGAAAAGAAACGTATTTCAATCGCTTGGCATTAAAATAAATCAATTCATTTTTTTTTTGCAAAATTACTCAAAAAAAGCTAAGGGGGGAGTAGGGGAAAATTTTCAAAATTTTTAGAATTTATTGTTAGTTTTTTTTTTGGTCTTTTTTGTATTTAAAGCATTATTTGAGTGAAAAGAAACGTATTTCAATCAATTGGCATTAAAATAAATCAATTTATTTTTTTTTGCAAAATTACTCAAAAAAAGCTAAGGGGGGAGTAGGGGAAAATTTTCAAAATTTTAAGAATTTATTTTTGTTTTTTTATGGTCTTTTTTGTATTTAAAGCATTATTTGAGTGAAAAGAAACGTATTTCAATCAATTGGCATTAAAATAAATCAATTTATTTTTTTTTGCAAAATTACTCAAAAAAAGCTAAGTGGGGAGGGGGGGAAAATTTTCAAAATTTTTAGATTTTTTTTTTGTTTTTTTTTGTCTTTTTTGTATTTAAAGCATTATTTCAATGAAAAGAAACGTATTTCAATCAATTGGCATTAAAATAAATCAATTTATTTTTTTTTGCAAAATTACTCAAAAAAAGCTAAGGGGGGAGTAGGAGAAAATTTTCAAAATTTTTAGAATTTATTTTTTGTTTTTTTTGGTCTTTTTTGTATTTAAAGCATTATTTGAGTGAAAAGAAACGTATTTCAATCAATTGGCATTAAAATAAATCAATTTATTTTTTTTTGCAAAATTACTCAAAAAAAGCTAAGGGGGGAGTGGGGGAAAATTTTCAAAATTTTTAGAATTTTTTGTTGTTGTTTTTTGGTCTTTTTTGTATTTAAAGCATTATTTGAGTGAAAAGAAACGTATTTCAATCAATTGGCATTAAAATAAATCAATTTATTTTTTTTTGCAAAATTACTCTAAAAAAGCTAAGGGGGGAGTAGGGGAAAATTTTCAAAATTTTTAGAATTTATTTTTTGTTTTTTTTTCTTTTTTGTATTTAAAGCATTATTTGAGTGAAAAAAAACGTATTTCAATCAATTGGCATTAAAATAAATCAATTTATTTTTTTTTTTGCAAAATTACTCAAAAAAAGGTAAGGGGCGAGTAAGGGAAAATTTTCAAAATTTTTAGAATTTTTTTTTTGTTTTTTGATGGTCTTTTTTGTATTTAAAGCATTATTTGAGTGAAAAGAAACGTATTTCAATCAATTGGCATTAAAATAAATCAATTTTTTTTTTTTGCAAAATTACTCAAAAAAAGCTAAGGGGGGAGGGGGGGAAAATTTTCAAAATTTTTAGATTTTTTTTTTGTTTTTTTTTGTCTTTTATGTATTTAAAGCATTATTTCAATGAAAAGAAACGTATTTCAATCAATTGGCATTAAAATAAATCAATTTATTTTTTTTTGCAAAATTACTCAAAAAAAGCTAAGGGGGGAGTAGGAGAAAATTTTCAAAATTTTTAGAATTTATTTTTTGTTTTTTTTGGTCTTTTTTGTATTTAAAGCATTATTTGAGTGAAAAGAAACGTATTTCAATCGCTTGGCATTAAAATAAATCAATTCATTTTTTTTTTTGCAAAATTACTCAAAAAAAGCTAAGGGGGGAGTAGGGGAAAATTTTCAAAATTTTTAGAATTTATTGTTAGTTTTTTTTTGGTCTTTTTTGTATTTAAAGCATTATTTGAGTGAAAAGAAACGTATTTCAATCAATTGGCATTAAAATAAATCAATTTATTTTTTTTTTTGCAAAATTACTCAAAAAAAGCTAAGGGGGGAGTAGGGGAAAATTTTCAAAATTTTAAGAATTTATTTTTGTTTTTTTATGGTCTTTTTTGTATTTAAAGCATTATTTGAGTGAAAAGAAACGTATTTCAATCAATTGGCATTAAAATAAATCAATTTATTTTTTTTTGCAAAATTACTCAAAAAAAGCTAAGGGGGGAGGGGGGGAAAATTTTCAAAATTTTTAGAATTTTTTTTTGTTTTTTTTTTTGTCTTTTTTGTATTTAAAGCATTATTTCAATGAAAAGAAACGTATTTCAATCAATTGGCATTAAAATAAATCAATTTATTTTTTTTGCAAAATTACTCAAAAAAAGCTAAGGGGGGAGTAGGGGAAAATTTTCAAAATTTTTAGAATTTATTTTTTGTTTTTTTTTGGTCTTTTTTGTATTTAAAGCATTATTTGAGTGAAAAGAAACGTATTTCAATCAATTGGCATTAAAATAAATCAATTTATTTTTTTTTGCAAAATTACTCAAAAAAAGCTAAGGGGGGAGTGGGGGAAAATTTTCAAAATTTTTAGAATTTTTTGTTGTTGTTTTTTGGTCTTTTTTGTATTTAAAGCATTATTTGAGTGAAAAGAAACGTATTTCAATCAATTGGCATTAACATAAATCAATTTATTTTTTTTTGCAAAATTACTCTAAAAAAGCTAAGGGGGGAGTAGGGGAAAATTTTCAAAATTTTTAGAATTAATTTTTTGTTTTTTTTTTCTTTTTTGTATTTAAAGCATTATTTGAGTGAAAAAAAACGTATTTCAATCAATTGGCATTAAAATAAATCAATTTATTTTTTTTTTTTGCAAAATTACTCAAAAAAAGGTAAGGGGCGAGTAGGGGAAAATTTTCAAAATTTTTAGAATTTATTTTTTGTGTTTTGATGGTCTTTTTTGTATTTAAAGCATTATTTGAGTGAAAAGAAACGTATTTCAATCAATTGGCATTAAAATAAATCAATTTTTTTTTTTTGCAAAATTACTCCAAAAAAGCTAAGGGGGGAGGGGGGGAAAATTTTCAAAATTTTAAGAATTTTTTTTTGTTTTTTTTTGTCTTTTTTGTATTTAAAGCATTATTTCAATGAAAAGAAACGTATTTCAATCAATTGGCATTAAAATAAATCAATTTATTTTTTTTTTGCAAAATTACTCAAAAAAAGCTAAGGGGGGAGTAGAGGAAAATTTTCAAAATTTTTAGAATTTATTTTTTGTTTTTTTGGTCTTTTTTTGTATTTAAAGCATTATTTGAGTGAAATCAATTCATATCAATTTTTTTTTTGCAAAATTACTCAAAAAAAGCTAAGGGGGGAGGAGAGGAAAATTTTCAAAATTTTTAGAATTTATTTTTTTTGTTTTTTTTTAGTTTTTTTGTATTTAAAGCATTATTTCAATGAAAAGAAACGTATTTCAATCAATTGGCATTAAAATAAATCAATTTATTTTTTTTTTTTTGCAAAATTACTCAAAAAAAGCTAAGGGGGGAGTAGAGGAAAATTTTCAAAATTTTTAGAATTTATTTTTTGTTTTTTTTGGTCTTTTTTGTATTTAAAGCATTATTTGAGTGAAAAGAAACGTATTTCAATCAATTTTCATAAAAATAAATCAATTTTTTTTTTGCAAAATTACTCAAAAAAAGCTCAGGGGGGAGGGGGTGGAAATTTTCAAAATTTTTAGAATTTTTTTTTTGTTTTTTTGGTCTTTTTTGTATTTAAAGCATTATTTGAGTGAAAAGAAACGTATTTCAATCAATTGGCATTAAAATAAATCAATTTATTTTTTTTGCAAAATTACTCAAAAAAAGCTAAGGGGGGAGTAGGGGTAAGTTTTCAAAATTTTTAGAATTTATTTTTTGTTTTTTTGGTCTTTTTTGTATTTGAAGCATTATTTGAGTGAAAAGAAACGTATTTCAATCAATTGGCATTAAAATAAATGAATTTATTTTTTTTGCAAAATTACTCAAAAAAAGCTTAGGGGGGAGTAGGAAAAAATTTTCAAAATTTTTAGAATTTATTTTTTATTTTTTTTTGCCTTTTTTGTATTTAAAGCATTATTTGAGTGAAAAGAAACGTATTTCAATCAATTGGCATTAAAATAAATAAATTTATTTTTTTTTGCAAAATTACTCAAAAAAAGCTAAGGGGGGAGTAGAGGAAAATTTTCAAAATTTTTAGAATTTTTTTGTGTTTTTTTTTGTCTTTTTTGTATTTAAAGCATTATTTCAATGAAAAGAAACGTATTTCAATCAATTGGCATTAAAATAAATCAATTTATTTTTTTGCAAAATTACTCAAAAAAAACTAAGGGGGGAGTAGGGGAAAATTTTCAAAATTTTTAGAATTTATTTTTTGTTTTTTTTGGCCTTTTTTGTATTTAAAGCATTATTTGAGTGAAAAGAAACGTATTTCAATCAATTGGCATTAAAATAAATAAATTTATTTTTTTTTGCAAAATTACTCAAAAAAAGCTAAGGGGGAGGGGGGAAAATTTTCAAAATTTTTAGAATTTATTTTTTTTTTGTCTTTTTTGTATTTAAAGCATTATTTGAGTGAAAAGAAAAAGAAGAATAAATCAATTTATTTTTTTTGCAAAATTACTCAAAAAAAGCTAAGGGGGGAGGGGGAGATATTTTCAAAATTTTTAGAATTTATGTTTTGTTTTTTTTTTGTTTTTTTTTGTATTTAGAGCATTATTTGAGTGAAAAGAAACGTATTTCAATCAATTGGCATTAAAATAAATCAATTTATTTTTTTTTTTGCAAAATTACTCAAAAAAAGCTATGGGGGGAGTAGGGGAAAATTTTCAAAATTTTTAGAATTTTTTTTGTGTTTTTTTTTGTCTTTTTTGTATTTAAAGCATTATTTCAATGAAAAGAAACGTATTTCAATCAATTGGCATTAAAATAAATAAATTTTTTTTTTTTGCAAAATTACTCAAAAAAAGCTTAGGGGGAGGGGGGAAAATTTTCAAAATTTTTAGAATTGATTTTTTGTTTTTTTTGGTCTTTTTTGTATTTAAAGCATTATTTGAGTGAAAAGAAACGTATTTCAATCAATTGGCATTAAAATAAATCAATTTATTTTTTTTTGCAAAATTACTCAAAAAAAGCTAAGGGGGGAGTAGGGGAACATTTTTAAAATTTTTAGAATTTTTTTTTGTTTTTTTTTGTCTTTTTTGTATTTACAGCATTATTTGAGTGCAAAGAAACGTTTTTCAATCAATTGGCATTAAAATAAATCAATTTATTTTTTTTTGCAAAATTACTCAAAAAAAGCTTAGGGGGAGGGGGGAAAATTTTCAAAATTTTTAGAATTTTTTTTTTGGTCTTTTTTGTATTTAAAGCATTATTTGAGTGAAAAGAAACGTATTTCAATCAATTGGCATTAAAATAAATCAATTTATTTTTTTTTGCAAAAATACTCAAAAAAAGGTAAGGGAGGAGGGGGGGAAATTTTTCAAAATTTTTAGAATTTATTTATTGTTTTTTTTTGTCTTTTTTGTATTTAAAGCATTATTTGAGTGCAAAGAAACGTTTTTCAATCAATTGGCATTAAAATAAATCAATTTATTTTTTTTTGCAAAATTACTCAAAAAAAGCTTAGGGGGAGGGGGGAAAATTTTCAAAATTTTTAGAATTAATTTTTTGTTTTTTTTGGTCTTTTTTGTATTTAAAGCATTATTTGAGTGAAAAGAAACGTATTTCAATCAATTGGCATTAAAATAAATCAATTTATTTTTTTTTGCAAAATTACTCAAAAAAAGCTAAGGGGGGAGTAGGGGAAAATTTTCAAAATTTTTAGAATTTTTTTTTTGTTTTGTTTTGTCTTTTTTGTATTTAAAGCATTATTTCAATGAAAAGAAACGTATTTCAATCAATTGGCATTAAAATAAATCAATTTATTTTTTTTTGCAAAATTACTCAAAAAAAGCTAAGGGGGGGTAGGGGAAAATTTTCAAAATTTTTAGAATTTATTTTTTTTGTTTTTTTTGGTCTTTTTTGTATTTAAAGCATTATTTGAGTGAAAAGAAACGTATTTCAATCAATTGGCATTAAAATAAATAAATTTATTTTTTTTTGCAAAATTACTCAAAAAAAGCTAAGGGGGGAGGAGAGGAAAATTTTCAAAATTTTTAGAATTTTTTTTGCGTTTTTTTTTTGTCTTTTTTGTATTTAAAGCATTATTTCAATGAAAAGAAACGTATTTCAATCAATTGGCATTAAAATAAATCAATTTATTTTTTTGCAAAATTACTCAAAAAAAGCTAAGGGGGGAGTAGGGGAAAATTTTCAAAATTTTTAGAATTTATTTTTTGTTTTTTTTGGCCTTTTTTGTATTTAAAGCATTATTTGAGTGAAAAGAAACGTATTTCAATCAATTGGCATTAAAATGAATAAATTTATTTTTTTTTGCAAAATAACTCAAAAAAAGCTAAGGGGGAAGGGGGTGGAAATTTTCAAAATTTTTAGAATTTTTTTTTCGTTTTTTTTGGTCTTTTTTGTATTTAAAGCATAATTTGAGTGAAAAGAAACGTATTTCAATCAATTGGCATTAAAATAAATCAATTTATTTTTTTTTGCAAAATTACTCAAAAAAAGCTTAGGGGAAGGGGGGGAAATTTTTCAAAATTTTTAGAATTTATTTTTTGTTTTTTTTGGTCTTTTTTGTATTTAAAGCATTATTTGAGTGAAAAGAAACGTATTTCAATCAATTGGCATTAAAATAAATCAATTTATTTTTTTTTGCAAAATTACTCAAAAAAAGCTTAGGGGGGAGTAGGGGAAAATTTTCAAAGTTTTTAGAATTTTGTTTTTGTTTTTTTTTGTCTTTTTTGTATTTAAAGCATTATTTCAATGAAAAGAAACGTATTTGAAGCAATTGGCATTAAAATAAATCAATTTTTTTTTTTTGCAAAATAACTCAAAAAAAACTAAGGGGAGAGGGGGTAGAAATTTTCAAAATGTTTAGAATTTTTTTTTTGTTTTTTTTGGTCTTTTTTGTATTTAAAGCATTATTTGAGTGAAAAGAAACGTATTACAATCAATTGGCATTAAAATGAATCAATTTATTTTTTTTTGCAAAATTACTCAAAAAAAACTAAGGTAGGAGGAGGCAGAAATTTTCAAAATTTTTAGAATTTTTTTTTTGTTTTTTTGGTCTTTTTTGTATTTAAAGCATTATTTGAGTGAAAAGAAACGTATTTCAATCAATTGGCATTAAAAAAAATCAATTTATTTTTTTTTGCAAAATTACTCAAAAAAAGCTAAGGGGGAGTAGGGGAAAATTTTCAAAATTTTCAAAATTTTTTTTTTGTTTTTTTTTTTTCTTTTTTGTATTTAAAGCATTATTTGAGTGCAAAGAAACGTTTTTCAATCAATTGGCATTAAAATAAATCAATTTATTTTTTTTGCAAAATTACTCAAAAAAAGCTTAGGGGGAGGGGGGAAAATTTTCAAAATTTTTAGAATTTATTTGTTGTTTTTTTTGGTCTTTTTTGTATTTAAAGCATTATTTGAGTGAAAAGAAACGTATTTCAATCAATTGGCATTAAAATAAATAAATTTATTTTTTTTTGCAAAATTACTCAAAAAAAGCTTAGGGGGAGGGGGGGAAATTTTCAAAATTTTTAGAATTTATTTTTTGTTTTTTTGGTTTTTTTTGTATTTAAAGCATTATTTGAGTGAAAAGAAACGTATTTCAATCAATTGGCATTTTTTTTTTTTATAAAAAGTGTTTATTAAAAACAACTTACATACTAGTTTCGACAATGTATAGAAAACATAAAGGGATGACGTACAGGGATTACAAAGAACATTTAAGGATTGTTATATCAATCACAGCATTGTTGTTTCCAACAATGTGGATGACATAATTTGCAAACAAACGTAGGATGAGAGTCCTCTTACTTGAACTAATGTTACTTAGGACAGGTAAGAGGAGGGAAAGGAAGTTTAGGGAATTGTCCGAAACGATGACTGCCATTTTTTGCAATAGTATGCTCCACGGATAAGATACCCTAGGACACAATGCGAATTTGTGCTCCAGGGTCTTTACCTGGGAGCATACTGAGCATGCCGAAGACGCTCGATCCATCCTCTGCATTAGCAGTCCGTGGGCGATTTTGTTGTTGACCAGCAAATACAAAGTGCTTCGCTGGACAGAGGACAGTTGGTGGTTGCCTATATTCTTCCAAACCCATCGCCAACTTACGGAAGGTGACTCCACGACTACTTTTGCATCCGGAAGCCTCCCAACCATAATCCGTCAAAGGGTTTTGGTGGTGATGATGGTCTGATTTGGGAATGTCGCTAAATGCTGGATCACCGTTCTGAGGCAAGGATACGTTGTCGAAATGGAGGCTATATTTGGGGGGTTACTAGCACACGATATGTGTAGTGACCCAACCCTAAGACTTTCCCTTTCGACAACGTATCGGTTCACCAGCAGTGCGACCGTATTAACAGCCGGAATATGGAGGTTAAGTCCACCCCGACGTTTTGGCAGCGCTAGTTGTTGAAGTGGAACCCGTAATCCTCCAGTGCCATCCCAGAGAAAGGATCCAATGGTGCTAGAGACCAAGGCTATGTCCATTGATCGGGCGCCACAAACCGATGCAACGAACCATAGTTTGGGCAAAAGAAATGTGTTTAAGAGCACAACCTTCTGCACCAAATTGAGGTCTCTAACACGATGAAGCCGGATCAGGTGACGGAAATGTTGGATCACGTTCTCCCAGTTGTGGCCCATAGCCTCCCGTATATTATTGGTGAACAATATCCCGAGCAGGCGAAGACGTTCCACAGTTTGCAGCCATGGAATATCTATTGTGGTGTTTTGCGCTGTGTGTCCGATGTCCAGTGCTGTTGTTTTTTCCACGTTCAGTTTAGCCCCAGCGGTTCTGCCAAACGCTTCAAATGCTGCTTTCACTTGCTCGAGTTTGGAAAGGGAAGTTGTCACCACCGAGATGTCGTCGGCATATGCGTTGACCAGGTCGTCCTGATCGCAACAAATGCCTTCTAATCTGGTGATGAGAGGATTTAGGTAGAGGACAAACAGGTGCATGGATAAGGGATCGCCCTGTCTGACGGAACGGTGGATAGGAAAGGAAGCGGAAAGATGTCCATTTACAAGGATGCGGGAAGAGGATTGTTCACCAATCGTACGCAAAAACCGCACTAATCCTGGATTAAAGCCCATAGAAGACATAGTGCGCCACAAAAAACTTCTATTGACCCTGTCAAAGGCCTGTGACAAATCAAAAGACACGAGCTTGCCATGCTTTCGCTTACTCTTGAGATCAACCACCCGTATAGCAAAATATGGGCATTTAAACTACTCGACGCGAAGCCACTGCTCGAATCGGAAAACCCTATGTGCCTCTCGCGCGCCCGTATTCAAAAACGTATCGCGACCTCTCGTTCTGTTTTTGATTTTTTGAGCTTTTACATGATTTTTAAGTAGGCGGGGCTGTAGCACCGCTCTACAAATATAGTGTAAGACGTGTAACAGTGTGTGTCATGTCGCATGCTTCGCTGCATGGCAAACACGACGACACACGAACAACACCGAAGAGGACGACAAAAACACGATCCTTCACTGCACACTGGATTAGGGTGCGCGTACGATGCGGCAAACAGCGCAAGAAGAAAAAATGATCCTTCACTGCACACAGGATTACAGTGTGCGCACGGCGAATGACGCAGCACAAAAGAAGCACAAAAGGAAGACGAAAACACTATCCTGTACCAACGCGTACAATATGTTTGACACTATTTGTCACCAAAATACACGCATAAACATTCACACACCAAACACAACACCAACTGAATTCATCGTCGTGTGAAAAGGGGAAGAAGTTTCCACAACATGCACCGAAAGTTTTTTTCCCTCACTACATTTCAATGCGCTTGCCGAAGCAAGCACGGAGTGAAGGAAAAAAAACTAACACCACACGTTAATGGCATGAAAAGGCACATCAACTCTACATAAATCACAACACTGGTCAGCATATTGCACTGCACAAAGCAATCGCGCATACTTCACATCATTTACGCACGCACAGATATAAAATTTTCTAAGTCCCACAACACGTCCGCCCTGGACTTAGCGCACAGCAAACTGAGCTCGTCACAGTGTGGGATGAACGCTAGAGTAAGGACGCAGGATAAACAATATAGGTCAGAACGAGATGGAAACAATTCTAGCTTCAACAAACTCTGTCGGCTCACACACACAATCAAGGGTTTCATGCTTTTTTTCGGGTTTCGCCGTCGTTTTCCATGTTCTTCTTGATCTTTTACCGTAATTCTCTCAAATTTGAGGTCTCTTTGTCTGTCGGGCACCCGCTCCTTAACAGAGAGTATAGCTTGAAAAATGTTGCAAGGTTTGTTGCTACATTTTTGCGCTGTCGATATTATCCCCCACTTCTTGATAATCATATCAAGACGCAGTTTGACAATTCTCGACAGTAGCTTATAATCAGTATTAAGGAGGGATATGGGTCGAAAACAAGATACGGTGCCGGTGCCTCCTTTCTTCTTCACAAGAACTATGACACCATCAACAAAGTTTCGCGGAAACTTGCCTTCAAGAGCCTCATTCAATATGAGATGTAGTTCCCTATGGATTATCTCGTATGCACGATGATAAAATTCCTTCGGGATCCCATCAGGACCAGGAGACTTTCGCGACGCAGACTTTTTAACTGCATCGAGGATCTCATCGGGTGAGATCTCATCCATGCAGTTATTGTTGGTACTACAATCCTCTGGAATGATTGGATTACAGGTAAACGCATCGTCCGTCGGTAAGTCTTCGTCAGTGTATAATTGTGTGTAGTATGTGTGAATGTGTTGTCTGATTTCCTCTTCATGATCAATCACTCCGCCATCATCAGACATCAGTTTGTCAATCACGGTTCGAGTCCGTCTACGTTCCTCTAACTGAAACGTAGTGATACTTTCACCAGCAACTCGTGTCTCGTTTATCCGTGTGAAATCTTCAGAGAAAAGTCTCTGAAGTGAGAGGATCTTCCCCTTCACACGGTTTATCGTTACTAGCTCATCAGGATTTGTCAGATAGTTATCGTAAGAGTTTTTAAGCACTCTATAGAGAATGTCCTGTCGCAGGCGGAACGCGGAGTATTTTTGATTCGTCTTCCAGCGAAAGAACGACTTAATTTTCGGTTTGGCGAAGTGAATCCACCAATCCATCCAGGAACCGAAATTCCTCCTTTGTCTTGTCCATACGATCCACCTACTTCTGAACTCCTCTATATTTTCTTCAGTCAATATGTGTGGCCTGAGTTGCCAGTAACCGTTGCTACGAGATCTCGAGCAGTTATCGGTTGGCAGGCAGACTCGAACCGTCAGAGCTTTATGATCAGAAAAGGCCAGTACGTGTAAGTCAGTCGTTCGTAAGTGTGTCTTTAGTGTAGATGACACATAACAACGATCGATGCGAGAACCCGAACCACGTGTGATATAGGAAAACTCTACATCGTTGCCTCTGAGCGCCTCCCAGCTATCACACATCCCTATACTGTTTATTGCGTTCCTCAGAGCAAAGCTGATGTTTCTCTCGCCCGTCGCGTCCTTTGGATTCAACACACAGTTGAAATCCCCCGCAAGAATGACATGCTGAGATGCATTCCGAAGGTAGTACGCTAACGTGCGGTTGAAAAAATCCTCTCGCTCTGACCAACGCTGGCTACCAGAAGGAGCATAAACATTACAGAGTGTGGTAGAATTCTCAAGCCGAACGCAAATTACACGCGAGCCTAATTTTAGGCGTTCCCGCAAAGCGATCGCTGTTCCACGTTTCTCAACACCCACATTCGCAATCACATTGTAACCGGGAAGTGAAATGTTGACATCGTAGACTTCTTGTAGAAATATGATGTCAGCGTCGATAGTACGCAAGAATGTGCGAAGAGCATTTAGTTTAGTTGCACTAGATATTGCATTCAAATTAATTGAAGCAAAAACATAGCTAGCGTATGTATCCATTGCAAATAAACCAATTACTCCCCAATGTGTATGTCTGTTTGTGTTAGTGTTTTCGGATTTTTCGGTGGACGGCCAGGCTTGCGCTTAACCGTTCCTCCGATCGACGCGTTAGACGCATCGCTATCCGTTTCGTCATCGTTTTTGCGCTTACCTTTGATATCAGGATCTGGCTTTGAGGAAGAATGGATGGGAGAGGGAGCTCGAGGCACTTTGAAAGCATGCGTAGAGAGTGCGTTCTCACTCTCCACTGCACGGTTTGTTGGTGTTGGTGCGGTGCTCAGAGCCACCGGTGCTGCACTCGTAGCCTTCGCTGACACGGCCGGAGCCCTCGGTGTCTCTGTCGGAGCCATCGGTGCTGCAGTCGAAGCCTTCGGTGCTACGGCCGGAGCCTTCTGTGCTGTCGCCGGTGCCTTCGGTGTTGGCGCTTTCACTGGTGGTGCTACCGGTGTTTTAGATGATGTTAGAGGCTTTGGTTTGGTTTTTTGTGTCGGTGCTGTTGGAGCCGCCTTCGTCACTCCTGCGTAGGATGCCCCCTGCTTTACCAAGCTTCGCTTGCTCTGCATGCATCCCATGCCCGTGTGCCCAGGCATTAAGCAGTATCGGCAGTACGGATTTTGTCCACTGTAGGTAACGGTGGTACGCTCCTTTCCTACCAAAATTGTTGGTCCGAGCTGTAGTGTTGGTGTCCCGAGAATAATTTTGACGAGGCGTAATCCAGTCTTTATTCCCGGAACCTTACTCTCCGGCCCATATTCGGTTTCCGTTAACGAAAGCACTTCACCAAAGCAAGCAAGCGCTGCTTTGATTTCGGCTTCGGTAACGTAAGGGGGAAGCTCGTGCAGCCGCATCTCCGTCGCTCCGTCCTCCAACAGAATCGGCAGTGGGTAAGCCGTCCCGTCGATCTGCAGGAAGTGCTTTCCCTGGTGCTCCTGCACCACTTTCTGCGCCTGCGCAAGCGTCTCCGTTTCCACGAATACAACCGCAGTAGACGTGCACATCTGTATCCGTGTCACGATCTCCCCGGCCTTCAGTGTATCGACTATAAAGTCGATCACTTCTGATCGAGAAGGGCGTTTTGGGATCCCTTCGTACACGATCTTGAAGGTTTTGTCCCTAATGGGCCTAACTCCTGTTGCCTCCATGGCTCGTCTTGTTTTTTTTATTTGTGTTTGTGATGACTTGTACTCTTGCTGATAGAAAACACATCTGATCTACTCGACAGTCAAGAGCAAACTACATTAAAATAAATCAATTTTTTTTTTTTGCAAAATTACTCAAAAAAAGCTAAGGGGGGAGTAGGGGAAAATTTTCAAAATTTTTAGAATTTTTTTGTGTTTTTTTTTGTCTTTTTTGTATTTAAAGCATTAGTTCAATGAAAAGAAACGTATTTCAATCAATTGGCATTAAAATAAATCAATTTATTTTTTTTGCAAAATTACTCAAAAAAAGCTTAGGGGGAGGGGGGAAAATTTTCAAAATTTTTAGAATTTATTTTTTGTTTTTTTTGGTCTTTTTTGTATTTAAAGCATTATTTCGATGAAAAGAAACGTATTTCAATCAATTGGCATTAAAATAAATCAATTTATTTTTTTTTGCAAAATTACTCAAAAAAAGCTAAGGGGGGAGTAGGGGAAAATTTTCAAAATTTTTAGAATTTTTTTTGTGTTTTTTTTGTCTTTTTTGTATTTAAAGCATTATTTCAATGAAAAGAAACATATTTCAATCAATTGGCATTAAAATAAATCAATTTTTTTTTGCAAAATTACTCAAAAAAAGCTAAGGGGGAGTAGGGGAAAATTTTCAAAATTTTTAGAATTTATTTTTTGTTTTTTTTTTGTTTTTTGTATTTAAAGCATTATTTGAGTGAAAAGAAACGTATTTCAATCAATTGGCATTAATATAAATCAATTTATTTTTTTTTGCAAAATTACTCAAAAAAAGCTAAGGGGGGAGAAGGGGGAAATTTTCAAAATTTTTAGATTTTTTTTTTGTTTTTCTTGGTCTTTTTTGTATTTAAAGCATTATTTGAGTGAAAAGAAACGTATTTCAATCAATTGGCATTAAAATAAATCAATTAATTTTTTTTGCAAAATTACTCAAAAAAAGCTTAGGGGGAGGGGGGGGAAAATTTTCAAAATTTGTACAATTTATTTTTTGTTTTTTTTTGGTCTTTTTTGTATTTAAAGCATTATTTGAGTGAAAAGAAACGTATTTCAATCAATTGGCATTAAAATAAATAAATTTATTTTTTTTTGCAAAATTACTCAAAAAAAGCTTAGGGGGAGGGGGGGAAATTTTCAAAATTTTTAGAATTTATTTTTTGTTTTTTTGGTTTTTTTTTGTATTTAAAGCATTATTTGAGTGAAAAGAAACGTATTTCAATCAAATGGCATTAAAATAAATCAATTTTTTTTTGCAAAATTACTCAAAAAAAGCTAAGGGGGGGTAGGGGAAAATTTTCAAAATTTTTAGAATTTATTTTTTTTGGTCTTTTTTGTATTTAAAGCATTATTTGAGTGAAAAGAAACGTATTTCAATCAATTGGCATTAAAATAAATCAATTTATTTTTTTTTTTTGCAAAATTACTCAAAAAAAGCTAAGGGGGGAGTAGGGGAAAATTTTCAAAATTTTTAGAATTTTTTTTTGTTTTTTTTTGTCTTTTATGTATTTAAAGCATTATTTCAATGAAAAGAAACGTATTTCAATCAATTGGCATTAAAATAAATCAATTTATTTTTTTTTGCAAAATTACTCAAAAAAAGCTAAGGGGGGGTAGGGGAAAATTTTCAAAATTTTTAGAATTTATTTTTTTTGTTTTTTTTGGTCTTTTTTGTATTTAAGGCATTATTTGAGTGAAAAGAAACGTATTTCAATCAATTGGCATTAAAATAAATCAATTTATTTTTTTTTGCAAAATTACTCAAAAAAAGCTAAAGGGGGAGTAGGTGAAAATTTTCAAAATTTTTAGAATTTATTTTTTGTTTTTTTTTTGTCTTTTTTGTATTTATAGCATTATTTCGATGAAAAGAAACGTATTTCAATCAATTGGCATTAAAATAAATCAATTTATTTTTTTTTGCAAAATTACTCAAAAAAAGCTAAGGGGGGAGTAGGGGAAAATTTTCAAAATTTTTAGAATTTATTTTTTTTGTTTTTTTTGGTCTTTTTTGTATTTAAAGCATTATTTGAGTGAAAAGAAACGTATTTCAATCAATTGGCATTAAAATAAATCAATTTATTTTTTTTTGCAAAATTACTCAAAAAAGCTAAGGGGGGAGTAGGGGAAAATTTTCAAAATTTTTAGAATTTTTTTTTGTTTTTTTTTTTGTCTTTTATGTATTTAAAGCATTATTTCAATGAAAAGAAACGTATTTCAATCAATTGGCATTAAAATAAATCAATTTATTTTTTTTTGCAAAATTACTCAAAAAAGCTTATGGGGGAGTAGGGGAAAATTTTCAAAATTTTTAGAATTTATTTTTTGTTTGTTTTTGGTCTTTTTTGTATTTAAAGCATTATTTCAATGAAAAGAAACGTATTTCAATCAATTGGCATTAAAATAAATCAATTTATTTTTTTTTGCAAAATTACTCAAATAATGCTAACGGGGGAGTAGGGGAAAATTTTCAAAATTTTTAGAATTTTTTTTGTGTTTTTTTTTTGTCTTTTTTGTATTTAAAGCATTATTTCAATGAAAAGAAACATATTTCAATCAATTGGCATTAAAATAAATCAATTTTTTTTTGCAAAATTACTCAAAAAAAGCTAAGGGGGGAGTAGGGGAAAATTTTCAAAATTTTTAGAATTTATTTTTTGTTTTTTTTTTGGTCTTTTTTGTATTTAAAGCATTATTTGTGTGAAAAGAAACGTATTTCAATCAATTGGCATTAAAATAAATCAATTTATTTTTTTTTGCAAAATTACTCAAAAAAAGCTAAGGGGAGAGAAGGGGGAAATTTTCAAAATTTTTAGAATTTTGTTTTTGTTTTTCTTGGTCTTTTTGTATTTAAAGCATTATTTGAGTGAAAAGAAACGTATTTCAATCAATTGGCATTAAAATAAATCAATCAATTTTTTTTGCAAAATTACTCAAAAAAGCTTAGGGGGAGGGGGGGGAAAATTTTCCAAATTTGTACAATTTATTTTTTGTTTTTTTTTGGTCTTTTTTGTATTTAAAGCATTATTTGAGTGAAAAGAAACGTATTTCAATCAATTGGCATTAAAATAAATCAATTTTTTTTTTGCAAAATTACTCAAAAAAAGCTAAGGGGGGAGTAGGGGAAAATTTTCAAAATTTTTAAGAATTTATTTTCTGTTTTTTTTGGTCTTTTTTGTATTTAAAGCATTATTTGAGTGAAAAGAAACGTATTTCAATCAATTGGCATTAAAATAAATCAATTTATTTTTTTTTGCAAAATTACTCAAAAAAAGCTAGAAGGGGAATAGGTGAAAATTTTCAAAATTTTTAGAATTTATTTTTTGTTTTTTTTTGTCTTTTTTGTATTTAAAGCATTATTTCAATGAAAACAAACGTATTTCAACCAATTGGCATTAAAATAAATCAATTTAGTTTTTTGCAAAATTACTCAAAAAAAGCTAAGGGGGGGTAGGGGAAAATTTTCAAAATTTTTAGAATTTATTTTTTTTGTTTTTTTTGGTCTTTTTTGTATTTAAAGCATTATTTGAGTGAAAAGAAACGTATTTCAATCAATTGGCATTAAAATAAATCAATTTATTTTTTTTTGCAAAATTACTCAAAAAAAGCTAAGGGGGGAGTAGGTGAAAATTTTCAAAATTTTTAGAATTTATTTTTTTTGCTTTTTTTGGT
Source organism: Anopheles funestus (assembly GCF_943734845.2). NCBI lineage: Eukaryota > Metazoa > Arthropoda > Insecta > Diptera > Culicidae > Anopheles > Anopheles funestus. The sequence goes on from NW_026045341.1 coordinate 40,242, forward strand.
CTTTTTTGTATTTAAAGCATTATTTGAGTGAAAAGAAACGTATTTCAATCAATTGGCATTAAAATAAATCAATTAATTTTTTTTTGCAAAATTACTCAAAAAAAGCTAAGGGGGGAGTAGGTGAAAATTTTCAAAATTTTTAGAATTTATTTTTTTTGTTTTTTGTCTTTTTTGTATTTATAGCATTATTTCGATGAAAAGAAACGTATTTCAATCAATTGGCATTAAAATAAATCAATTAATTTTTTTTTGCAAAATTACTCAAAAAAAGCTAAGGGGGGAGTAGGGGAAAATTTTCAAAATTTTTAGAATTTATTTTTTTTGTTTTTTTTGGTCTTTTTTGTATTTAAAGCATTATTTGAGTGAAAAGAAACGTATTTCAATCAATTGGCATTAAAATAAATCAATTTATTTTTTTTTGCAAAATTACTCAAAAAAAGCTAAGGGGGGAGTAGGGGAAAATTTTCAAAATTTTTAGAATTTTTTTTGTTTTTTTTTGTCTTTCATGTATTTAAAGCATTATTTCAATGAAAAGAAACGTATTTCAATCAATTGGCATTAAAATAAATAAATTTATTTTTTTTTGCAAAATTACTCAAAAAAGCTAAGGGGGGAGTAGGGGAAAATTTTCAAAATTTTTAGAATTTTTTTTGTTTTTTTTGTCTTTTTTGTATTTTAAGCATTATTTCAATGAAAAGAAACGTATTTCAATCAATTGGCATTAAAATAAATCAATTTATTTTTTTTTTCAAAATTACTCAAAAAAAGCTAAGGGGGGAGTAGGGGAAAATTTTCAAAATTTTCAGAATTTGTTTTTTGTTTTTTTTGGTCTTTTTTGTATTTAAAGCATTATTTCAATGAAAAGAAACGTATTTCAATCAATTGGCATTAAAATAAATCAATTTTTTTTTTTTTTGAAAAATTACTCAAAAAAAGCTAAGGGGGGAGTAGGGGAAAATTTTCAAAATTTTTAGAATTTTTTTTGTTTTTTTTTGTCTTTTTTGTATTTAAAGCATTATTTCAATGAAAAGAAACGTATTTCAATCAATTGGCATTAAAATAAATCAATTTATTTTTTTTTGCAAAATTACTCAAAAAAAGCTAAGGGGGGAGTAGGGGAAAATTTTCAAAATTTTTAGAATTTTTTTTGTGTTTTTTTTTGTCTTTTTTGTATTTAACCCAGATAACCACACTACGACCACAAAGTCTGATATGGGTCGCAGAATTTTTATTTGCTCTACAGTACGACTTTGTGGTCTTATAAGAGGATTGGTTCGAAATCACGCTATTTTATACCAAAGTGTTGTTGGTGCTCTTGGGGGAAGGGCAGGAAGAGGAGCATAAAATTTGGAATGTTTCAGGAAACTTTCATGATCGATTGAAACTTTCAACATTCGTTCATCTGTCAATGCAATACATCGAAGGCGTCTTCTTTGCTTCGTTTTAATGTACTCCATTCTTATTCATCTGCTTGATGCGGTGCGCTACAGTGTGTTTTATTTTTGATTTTGTGTAATGTTTAAGGGTAGTTTTTGTACTTTAAATGTAAATTTTACATAGAAAAGTACTCATAGTGCATGAAAGAAGTGAAGTACTGTTAAACAACACTACCAGGCGATGGATTTTTCATTCAGAAAATGCAGCGTCGTTTGACAGCGCCGTCATCGTTTGGCGCAGTAGTGATGGTTGGTATTTTTATTATAATCAATTGATTAAAAAAACCTTTTATCTATATAATCTATTCTTTCCATACAATAGAATCAACCCATTTTGTGCAGATATGAGGATCAATGTTCCGGATAGTGAACAGTGTCAAGGAACCAAGTCGGCGTTTGTATCACCCGTGTGTGTGTTGACGACAGCAGTGTTTACTTCGAAGTTATTGTACATTATTTTTGTAAACATTGATCGAATGAAATAAAGAAATGAAAATGAATTTCAAAAGCTTTAGTTCCGAAATATTTCATGAAAAAATTCAAAATGACTAAAGAAAAGCTTTCCTACCACAAACGAAATATTTCATTATTATGGTGCATTTGATATAATTATGGCCCGTTTTATGTCATCCACGAAGTCTTAATATTACTGCTGTAAGTGATGCTTTAAGACCGATATCAGACCGTCTTATATAGGTCTTCGAACGGTCGGATATCGGTTTTTGGCTATCTGGGTAAAGCATTATTTCAATGAAAAGAAACGTATTTCAATCAATTGGCATTAAAATAAATCAATTTATTTTTTTTTGCAAAATTACTCAAAAAAAGCTAAGGGGGGAGGGGGGGGGGGGAAATTTTCAAAATTTTGAGAATTTATTTTTTTGTTTTTTTTTGGTCTTTTTTGTATTTAAAGCATTATTTGAGTGAAAAGAAACGTATTTCAATCAATTGGCATTAAAATAAATCAATTTATTTTTTTTTGCATAATTACTCAAAAAAAGCTAAGGGGGGAGTGGGGGAAAATTTTCAAAATGTTCAGAATTTTTTTTTTGTTTTTTTTGGTCTTTTTTGTATTTAAAGCATTATTTGAGTGAAAAGAAACGTATTTCAATCAATTGGAATTAAAATAAATCAATTTATTTTTTTTTGCAAAATTACTCAAAAAAAGCTTAGGGGGAGGGGGGGAAAATTTTCAAAATTTTTAGAATTTATGTTTTGTTTTTTTTGTCTTTTTTGTATTTAAAGCATTATTTGAGTGAAAAGAAACGTATTTCAATCAATTGAAATTAAAATAAATCAATTTATTTTTTTTGCAAAATTACTCAAAAAAAGCTAAGGGGGGAGTAGGGGAAAATTTTCAAAATTTTTAGATTTTTTTTTGTTTTTTTTGGTCTTTTTTGTATTTAAAGCATTATTTGAGTGAAAAGAAACGTATTTCAATCAATTGGCATAAAAATAAATCAATTTATTTTTTTTTGCAAAATTACTCAAAAAAAGCTAAGGGAGGAGGAGGGAGGAAAATTTTCAAAATTTTTAGAATTTATTTTTTGTTTTTTTGGTCTTTTTTGTATTTAAAGCATTATTTGAGTGAAAAGAAACGTATTTCAATCAATTGGCATTAAAATAAATCAATATATTTTTTTTGCAAAATTACTCAAAAAAAGCTAAGGGGGGAGGGGGGAAAATTTTCAAAATTTTTAAAATTCTTTGTTGTCTTTTTTGGATTTAAAGCAATATTTCAATGAAAAGAAACGTATTGCATTCAATTGGCATTAAAATAAATCAATTTATTTTTTTTTGCAAAATTACTCAAAAAAAGCTAAGGGGGGAGAAGGGGAAAATTTTCAAAATTTTTAGAATTTTTTTTTTTGTTTTTTTTTGGTCTTTTTTGTATTTAAAGCATTATTTGAGTGAAAAGAAACGTATTTCAATAAATTGGCATTAAAATAAATCAATTTATTTTTTTTTGCAAAATTACTCAAAAAAAGCTTAGGGGGAGGGGTAGAAAATTTTCAAAATTTTTAGAATTTATTTTTTGTTTTTTTGGTCTTTTTTGTATTTAAAGCATTATTTGAGTGAAAAGAAACGTATTTCAATCAATTGGCATTAAAATAAATCAATTTATTTTTTTTTGCAAAATTACTCAAAAAAAAGCTAAGGGGGGAATAGGGGAAATTTTTAAAATTTTGAGAATTTTTTTTTGTTTTTTTTGTCTTTTTTGTATTTAAAGCATTATTTCAATGAAAAGAAACGTATTTCAATCAATTGGCATTAAAATAAATCAATTTATTTTTTTTTTGCAAAATTACTCAAAAAAAGCTAAGGGGGGAGTAGGGGAAAATTTTCAAAATTTGTAGAATTTATTTTGTTTTTCTTGGTCTTTTTTGTATTTAAAGCATTATTTGAGTGAAAAGAAACGTATTTCAATCAATTGGCATTAAAATAAATCAATTTATTTTTTTTTTGCAAAATTACTCAAAAAAAGCTAAGGGGGGAGTAGGGGAAAATTTTCAAAATTTTTAGAATTTTTTTTTGTTTTTTTTTGTCTTTTTTGTATTTAAAGTATTATTTGAGTGAAAAGAAACGTATTTCAATCAATTGGCATTAAAATAAATCAATTTATTTTTTTTTTGCAAAATTACTCAAAAAAAGCTAAGGGTGGAGTAGGGGAAAATTTTAAAAATTTTTAGAATTTATTTTTTGGTTTTTTTTGTCTTTTTTGTGTTTAAAGCATTATTTGAGTGAAAAGAAACGTATTTCAATCAATTGGCAGTAAAATAAATCAATTTATTTTTTTTTGCAAAATTAGTCAAAAAAAGCTAAGAAGGGAGGGGGGTTCAATTTTCAAAATTTTTAGAATTTATTTTTTGTTTTTTTTTGGTCTTTTTTGTATTTAAAGCATTATTTGAGTGAATAGAAACGTATTTCAATCAATTGGCATTAAAATAAATCAATTTATTTTATTTTGCAAAATTACTCAAAAAAAGCTAATGGTTGAGCGGGGGGAAATTTTCAAAATTTTTAGAATTTATTTTTTGTTTTTTTTGGTCTTTTTTGTATTTAAAGCATTATTTCAATGAAAAGAAACGTATTTAAATCAATTAAAATAAATCAATTTATTTTTTTTTGCAAAATTACTCAAAAAAAGCTAAGGGGGGAGTAGGGGAAAATTTTCAAAATTTTTAGAATTTATTTTTTGTTTTTTTTTGTCTTTTTTGTATTTAAAGCATTATTTGAGTGAAAAGAAACGTATTTCAATCAATTGGCATTAAAATAAATAAATTTATTTTTTTTGCAAAATTACTCAAAAAAAGCTAAGGGGGGAGTAGGGGAAAATTTTCAAATTTTAAGATTTTTGTTTTTTTTTTGTTATTTTTTGGTCTTTTTGTATTTAAAGCATTATTTGAGTAAAAAGAAACGTATTTCAACCAATTGGCGTTAAAATAAATCAATTTAATTTTTTTGCAAAATTACTCAAAAAAAGCTAAGGGGGGAGTAGGGGAAAATTTTCAAAATTTTTAGAATTTTTTTTTTGTTTTTTTTGTCTTTTTTGTATTTAAAGCATTATTTCAATGAAAAGAAACGTATTTCAATCAATTGGCATTAAAATAAATCAATTTAATTTTTTTTGCAAAATTACTCAAAAACAGCTATGGGGGGAGGGGGGGAAATTTCAAAATTTTTAGATTTTTGTTTTTTTGTTAATTTTTGGTCTTTTTTGTATTTAAAGCATTATTTGAGTGAAACGATACGTATTTCAACCAATTGGCATTAAAAAAAATCAATTTAATTTTTTTTGCAAAATTACTCAAAAAAAGCTGTGGGGAGAGTAGGGGAAAATTTCCAAAATTTTTAGAATTTTTTTTTGTTTTTTTTTGTCTTTTTTGTATTTAAAGCATTATTTCAATGAAAAGAAACGTATTTCAATCAATTGGCATTAAAATAAATCAATTTATTTTTTTTTGCAAAATTACTCAAAAAAAGCTAAGGGGGGAGGAGGGGAAATTTTCAAATTTTTAGATTTTTGTTTTTTTGTTATTTTTTGGTCTTTTTTGTATTTAAAGCATTATTTCAATGAAAAGAAACGTATTTCAATCAATTGGCATTAAAATAAATCAATTTATTTTTTTTTTTGCAAAATTACTCAAAAAAAGCTAAGGGGGGAGGGGGGGGAATTTTCAAATTTTTAGATTTTTGTTTTTTTTGTTATTTTTTGGTCTTTTTTGTATTTAAAGCATTATTTGAGTAAAAAGAAACGTATATCAACCAATTGGCGTTAAAATAGATCAATTTAATTTTTTTTGCAAAATTACTCAAAAAAGCTAAGGGGGGAGGGGGGGAAATTTTCAAATTTTTAGATTTTTGTTTTTTGTTATTTTTTGGTCTTTTTTTGTATTTAAAGCATTATTTCAATGAAAAGAAACGTATTTCAATCAATTGGCATTAAAATAAATCAATTTATTTTTTTTTGCAAAATTACTCAAAAAAAGCTAAGGGGGGGGGGGGGGAAATTTTCCAATTTTTAGATTTTTATTTTTTTTTTGTTATTTTTTGGTATTTTTTGTATTTAAAGCATAATTTGAGTGAAAAGAAACGTATTTCAACCAATTGGCATTAAAAAACCTCATTTTATTTTGTTTTTGCAAAATTACTCAAAAAAAGTTAAGGGGGGAGGGGGGGGGGGGGGGGGGAATTTTTAAATTTTTAGATTTTTGTTTTTTTGTTAGTTTTTGGTCTTTTTTGTATTTAAAGCATTGGCTGGTATCGGCAAAGCAGTCGTTAAAAACAGTGGAATCAATTCCACTGGTTTTACTATATCGACCAATAACTTTATCTACTCGAAATGGCATCGCGAACGCTTTTCACTTTCGGGTCGATAAAATTAAAGCAACCGATATGTATCTTCCCATCTAGTAGCTACGCTAGTTGTGAAATCTAGAGTTTGCAATTATACATGTTTACATTTTACGACGCTAGTTGGTTGAAGAAAACGTGTAATGATTCGGAAAAGTGCATTAAAATCAGTTAAATGTTTTATTTTTCATGAGTGATAGTGATAATCTTGGGAAAAATCTGGCAGGACACCGTAGGCAAATGCGCAAACGGCTAGACTCGCTTCAATCATCGTATACGGCGCAATAAATAGGCATTGTGCTTGTGAACAGTTGCGGATCAAGCTTCTCGGAGGCCCAAAGCTGAATGGAAGTTGGGGCCCCAAAAATTGAAGATGGTAGCACTGTTGATAAATTTAAATCAACGAGGTTTATTTGGCATTCGTCCACTATATCCGTTCGCGAGAAGCCAAATTTTGGCAATACTGACCGCGTAGTGAACTAATTTCAAAAGTGCTGACAGGGCGGGGGGAGTAATTTTTTGAGGTATTAACTCTCTCCTCCCGCCCCCAAAAAATACGATGACATACGCATCCCTAAGCATCTTCTCAGTTATCGCTCTTAACCGTATCGCTTAATCTGTCCCTGGCCAGAACCAATTCGTTTGATACTTGAGCTCGAGGATTCTTCAAGACGGGGGCCCCACGCTGCCGCTTGGTCCGCTTGTACGAAAACCCGCTTTTGTCTGTGAACCTTCGGTAGTCGCTTAGAATGAATGGTGAAACAACTGACCTTATCGTTGGAACATACTCATGTCCTTGACTGTTAAAACGTTAAATAAACCTGTAAACATTTTTTTGTTTATTTTAGTAACTACAACTACCCTTGCTCGCTTTAACAGTAAAACATAAATTTTAATTAAATGTTAATTTAATTAGTTACATTGAAATTTGCATGCTTCCAATAGAATGGACATAAAAAATTCTTTTAAAACAAATTCAGCACTCGAATCTCCACGTGAAATGAGCTTTCCACTGTGTATCTACTGGGTCGAAGCAGTAGATAATTATTTCGATCGCAGTGGAAAAAATATTTCTTTCCCGATACAAATTCGCCATTTTTTTATCTACTGCTCGAGGTATTCCTTACGATTTGTACGGTTGCCATGACTATTGTTCCTATCGTTTTACGGGTTGAAAAATGTGATGCGTTGCGATAGCAATCCGCCATGACAGTCAAGTTATTGGTCGATATGTTATTCCACTGGTGGAAAGATTGCTTCGCGATGAGTACCATTATTTGAGTAAAAAGAAACGTATTTCAACCACTTGGCATTAAAATAAATCAATTTAATTTTTTTTGCAAAATTACTCAAAAAAAAGCTAAGGAGGAGGAGGGAAATTTTAAAATTTTGAGAATTTTTTTTTGTTTTTTTTTTGTCTTTTTTGTATTTTAAGCATTATTTCAATGAAAAGAAACGTATTTCAATCAATTGGCATTAAAATAAATCAATTTATTTTCTTTTGCAAAATTACTCAAAAAAAGCTAAGGGGGGAGGGGGGGAAATTTTCAATTTTTTAGATTTTTGTTTTTTTTTGTTATTTTATTTTCTTTTTTGTATTTAAAGCAGTATTCGAGTGAAAAGAAACGTTTTTCAACCAATTGGCATTACAATAAATCAATTTAATTTTTTTTGCAAAATTACTCAAAAAAAGCTAAGGGGGGAGGGAGGGGAATTTTCAAATTTTTAGATTTTTGTTTTTTTGTTATTTTTTGGTCTTTTTTGTTTTTAAAGCATTATTTGAGTAAAAAGAAACGTATTTCAACCAATTGGCGTTAAAATAGATCAATTTAATTTTTTTTGCAACATTACTCAAAAAAAGCTAAGGGGGGAGTAGGGGAAAATTTTCAAAATTTTTAGAATTTATTTTTTGTTTTTTTTATCTTTTTTGTATTTAAAGCATTATTTCAATGAAAAGAAACGTATTTCAACCAATTGGCATTAAAATAAATCAATTCATTTTTTTTTGCAAAATTACTCAAAAAAGCTAAGGGGGGAGGGGGGGAAATTTTCAAATTTTTAGATTTTTGTTTTTTTGTTATTTTTTGGTCTTTTTTGTATTTAAAGCATTGTTTGAGTGAAACGATACGTATTTCAACCAATTGGCATTAAAAAAAATCAATTTAATTTTTTTTGCAAAATTACTCAAAAAAAGCTAAGGGGGGAGTAGGGGAAAATTTTCAAAATTTTTAGAATTTTTTTTTGTTTTTTTTTGTTTTTTTTTTTTTGTCTTTTTTGTATTTAAAGCATTATTTCAATGAAAAGAAACGTATTTCAATCAATTGGCATTAAAAAAAATCAATTTATTTTTTTTTTGCAAAATTACTCAAAAAAAGCTAAGGGGGGAGTAGGGGAAAATTTTCAAATTTTATGATTTTTGTTTTTTTGTTATTTTTTGGTCTTTTTTGTATTTAAAGCATTATTTGAGTGAAACGAAACGTATTTCAACCAATTGGCATTAAAATAAATCAATTTAATTTTTTTTGCAAAATTACTCAAAAAAAGCTACGGGGGAGGAGGGAAATTTTTAAATTTTTAGAATTGTTTTTTTGTTTTTTTTTGTCTTTTTTGTATTTAAAGCATTATTTCAATGAAAAGAAACGTATTTCAATCAATTGGCATTAAAATAAATCAATTTATTTTTTTTTTGCAAAATTACTCAAAAAAAGCTAAGGGGGGAGTAGAGGAAATTTTCAAATTTTTAGAGTTTTGTTTTTTTTTTGTTATTTTTTTATCTTTTTTGTATTTAAAGCAGTATTCGAGTGAAAAGAAACGTATTTCAACCAATTGGCATTAAAATAAATCAATTTAATTTTTTTTGCAAAATTACTCAAAAAAAGCTAAGGGGGGAGGGGGGGAAATTTTCAAATTTTTAGATTTTTGTTTTTTTGTTATTTTTTGGTCTTTTTTGCATTTAAAGCATTATTCGAGTGAAAAGAAACGTATTTCAACCAATTGGCATTAAAATAAATCAATTTAATTTTTTTTGCAAAATTACTCAAAAAAAGCTAAGGGGGGAGGGGGGGGAATTTCCAAATTTTTAGATTTTTGTTTTTTTGTTAGTTTTTGGTCTATTTTGTATTTAAAGCATTATTTGAGTAAAAAGAAAAGTATTTCAACCAATTATCGTTAAAATAGATCAATTTAATTTTTTTTGCAAAATTACTCAAAAAATGTAAGGGGGGAGGGGGGGAAATTTTCAAATTTTTAGATTTTTGTTTTTTTGTTATTTTTGGTCTTTTTTGTATTTAAAGCATTTGTGGAAAGTCGGCGGACACTGTGACTTTAATCCACGCTCGTACACGTCTACTATCAAAAAAGCAAAAGCCGTAGTTTGGTTTTTTCTCTTTATTTTGAACGCTAAAACGGAGCCAAGCGCAATGATAAAATTTAACAGTGTTCTCTTCTCCGCTTCTCGTATTCCACTAAACGCCATCTGTACTTGTTCCAGTCTCGTTGACAGTGGGCCTTCCTGACAGTTCGCCAACTGTCACCACTTACTGGTGATGGCCGCGCCCATTACACTCCCCTCCGAGTGCGGAGCAGCTGGCCTGCTGCGTACGAGCGCTAACGCGGACATCCAGTACTGCCAACTTGACCGCTGGCCTTTCGTATATACCCAGAGCGGTCTGCACGGTTGCTTTACGGACTTGGCCATCCTTCGATCTAGTGACTGCGATGACTCTTCCTTTCGGCCATGAGTTACGAGCTTCGTTGGGGTCCACAATCACAACGATATCGTCCACGCTGATTGGTTTGACGGGGCTGAACCATTTGGTCCTACGTGTGATCGTGGGAAGGTAGGCTGTCATCCAGTGTCGCCAGAAGATATTTGCCATAGTTTGTGATAGCTCCCATCCTCTTCTGACTGCTGCAGCACCATCGTCCAGGATAGACAATGGCTTGAGTCCGTTCGATGATCCAAGCAGAAAATGGTTTGGAGTCAGCACTGCTGCAAAATCGTCATCTATGGGAATATGCGTTAATGGCCTAGAATTGATAGTATTTTCGATCTCAGCTAAGGCATTCCGTAGAACTTCTTCCGTAGGAAGCCTTGGCAGACGTTTTCCAGCTAGATTCTCCTTCACCGATCTTACCAAACGCTCCCAAGCACCTCCCATATGTGGGGATGCGGGAGGAATGAACTTCCATGCTGTTCTAGGGGACACGATTTCTTCCACCAGTTTGTTGTTATCGACATTTTTTAGGGCCTCTACCAGTTCTCTAGAAGCTCCACGAAAGTTTGTTCCGTTGTCACTATGTATCTCATGCGGAACTCCTCGTCTGGCCATGAAACACCGCAAGGCCATAATGCATAAACTCGTCGTAAGTGAATTCACTAATTCCAGATGAACGGCGCGGGTCGTGAGACAGGTTAAGATGACACCCCATCTCTTCTCACTTCGACGACCAACTGACACCATCATGGGGCCAAAATAGTCAACACCTACGTATGAAAATGGCCGGTTGAAAGCTGCTAGACGTGCATCAGGCAGATCGCCCATCATGGGTGGAGTCGGCTGGCATGTTTCATTTTTGCACCGTTGGCAGTTTCCACGCATCTTTCTGTAGAATTTTCTTAGGCCCGGTACGTAGTACTCCAGTCTTATTTTGTTGATTGCTGTTTCGTGGTTTCGATGAAGCAAACCGTGGTGAATGTGTTGAACAATGAGCTGAGTTAGATAGTGTTGCGAGGAAAGTATGACTACATGCTTAACATGCAAATCAGTGAGCCTTTGAGCGTCTATTCTTCCACGCGCTTTCATAACTCCGATCTCGTCTAGATATGGTGTAAGTCGATGAAGACCACTGGAAGTTTTGATCTGTTGATGTTTCTCTAACTATGCGTAATCGTCCGGAAAGTCTTCGGTTTGAGCCATTTTGTAGAGCCAGTTTTGTGCATGGAGCAATTCGTCTTTTTCGAGCGGGGGCACCTTTCCTTTTGCTATGTTGTTAGTGGAGATATTATTATCTTTCCGCCCACCATTTTTGAAGCATTTTATTGCTCTGAAGACAAATGCCATCGTACGATAGAGTTTCGTCCATTTAGAGAAGTTTTTTATCTCTATAACTGGGGTCAACATTCGGAAATGTAGTATAGCGTGTGGACGAAGCTCTTCTGTCGTAGTTTCCTTTCTGAACTGCATTTTAGGCCAACCTACTTTTGGCTTATAAAGAAATGATGCACCTCGGAACCAACGGCTTGTTGTGGATACATCCGGCAATCGTTCCCATTTCGTCCCGTCGTCGGCTACGTTATCTTTCGTCGGAACCCATCGCCATTCTGATATATTGGAGTTCTCCAGGATTTCTCCAATACGGCAAGCAACATACGGTGAGTAACGTCGATGGTCTGATTGAATCCAACAGAGAAGGTCGCGTGAATCTGTCCAGAAGTATCGTTCTGTGACCTTGATCGATAGTGAAGCTGTGACGTTGTTCGCTAGTCGGACGCCTAGAACACCTGCTTGCAATTTAGCTCTCGGTATCGATAAGTATTTCAACGGTGCAACACGAGTCTTCGCACTGACCAAAGAACATTCTATTTTTCCCTGTTCGTCGAACCGAAGATACACCGCTGCAGCAAATCCGTTTTCACTAGCATCTACAAAGGTATGCAATTGAACGATTGTTGAAAATAGATTCGGAGTTACAGGAATTGTAGGAAATCTTTCATGAAATGTTTCACGGACGAACTGAAAGGGGATTAGTTAATTGGACTTGTCATCTAGAGCTGGAAATGAACTTTAGGATTAAGCAAAATGAACACTGTACGAATGAACTTGACAGACGAATAAACAGTCACAAACAGAACGGCGCGCGACGATTACGGCTTTCTCGGCTTGGTGGAAAAAACTCCGAAAATTTACAGCCAGCACTCCGTGAGAATTTCTCACATTTTTGGTCCTTCGAACCGGATTGTGAATTCAAAGAGTTTTTTTTTCTTTAAAAGCTCTGCAACAAGAGCTCGGTCGGTTTAACGCTCTGCAACAAGGGCAAGGTGTACAATTCTTCGTCGCGTCGTTTCACGCCATCGCGTTTCGCTCCGCATCAAGGGCAACGGCCAACGATTTCAGCGCCATCGTTATTTGAATTTTCGCGCCAAACTTAAACGTTTTCTTTCGTGTTTAATTTCGTCCTGTGAGTGTTTTCATATCGTGCAAAATCATGGACAAGAAGATAAAGGCCGCTCAACTAAAAAGAAGGATCGCGGTGGAAAATATAAGTGCTCTCGAACGGTTCCAAGTGCAATTTTCTGGGGATGACGCTAAGCAAATTCCGGAGGCGTTAGAGGACTTGGAACGGCATAAGGAAGGGTTCTTCGCCGCGGTATCGAAACTGGAAGAGCTCGATGACAGTAATGAAGCGATCGAAGCGTGTATTATGGAGAGGATCAACATCGAGGAGCGGTGTAGGAAGCTAAAATCCTTCCTACGGGACAATCTTCGACGGGAAGAGGGTACGCTAAACGACACATCGGGTTTGGCTTCTTCAACGCTTGCGTTTGGTCGGCCAAACGCACCACATCTACGTCTTCCGAAGATCGAATTGCCTTCATTCGATGGCGACCAAACGAAATGGCTGTCGTTTCGTGACCGATTCATCGCGATGATCGACGCTTCACCGGAGCTTCCTTCGATTGCGAAGCTGGAATATTTGCTGTCAGCATTGAAAGGTGAAGCGGGGCTTCCTTTCGAACACACGCCGTTGACAGCGGACAACTACTCGGTGACGTGGGCGGCTCTTCTAAAAAGGTACGATAATCCACGTACACTAATCCGTGAGTATTATCGGAAGCTACATTCCTTTCCGCCCGTACGCGCGGACTGTGTGGATGAGTTAGTGCTTTTGGTGGATGAATTCATTCGTCATGTGAATGGGTTACTAAAGCTCAACGAGCCCATTGATCATTGGGATACACCGTTGACAAATTTGCTGGTTATGAAGCTAGATCACGCTACTGTTTTAGCATGGGAAAAGCATTCGGTCCATGCCAAGAAGGACAAATACAAGGAGCTTATCGATTTTGTACAAGATCGAATACAAATATTGAAGGCGACTCGGAGTACTACTTGTGAAGATGACACTAGTATCACTAAGGTGGCTGGTACGCAGCGTTATCCAAGTTCGCGGAAGACAATCGTTCACTCAGCCGTAGCACAACCGGTGTCAAGTAGGATGATTGTATCACCATCACCGAAGTGTCCCTTGGAGTGTAAGGAGAACCATTTCTTACGAAACTGTCCGGTGTTTGGCAGTAAGGACGTGCAGCAACGTCGGGAAGTGGTTACATCGAAACACTTATGTTCGAATTGTCTCGGAGATTCCCATCAAGTGAAATCCTGCAAGTCGGAGCATGCTTGTCGCACGTGTCATCAGCGACACCATACACTCTTGCATGTTCCTACCACCACAACGATCACGATGGCAGCTCACGACGATCGCAGTTCGGTGATCCTGGAAACGGCTGTCCTATTCATCGTGGGTGACGACGGAAAGAAACATGAGGCAAGGGCGCTCCTTGATTCAGGCTCCATGTCGAATTTTATGTCCGAATCACTTTCTCGGAAGCTTACGGCTACTCGAAACAAAATCAACGTGGCAGTCACGGGCATCGGAAAAACGGCACAGTCGGCGAGAGGGTCGATCGTCGCAACTGTGGCATCGAGGAATCAATCGTATTCTAATCATCTGGAGTTCCTCGTTCTGGAGTCACTATTTGCGCATACTCCAATTACACCCATCGATACTTTATCGTGGAGTATGCCCGATCTGCAGCTGGCAGATCCTTCATTTAATGTTCCGGGAAACATAGACATCGTAATCGGCGGAGACACGTTCTGGGAGGTTCATTCAGGGCGAAAACGATCTATGGGCACGGGCAAACCTTGGCTCGTGGAAACATCATTCGGCTGGAGCGTGACAGGGAATGCATCAAACGGTACACCTCTTCAACCATGTCATCGTTCGGGCTACGGAAGTCCACCTACGGAAGAGAAAACAACAAGATCGAAATCTACAAGGGGAATATTGGAATGATCAATATCTACATACCATCACACGTTTATCGGCGTATCATTTCATCGCGAAGCAACGGGCTTCATCAGGCATCATATTCGGGGTAAAGAGATTTACACCTTCTTTACACTACTCAATCGGAATGAGTTTCATCATGTGGTGCTACTACACATCATCTGCGGACAGTTCGGGAATATGTGTGACGGTGGCCGGGTTCACTAGACACATATTATTCACATACATTCATCTCGGCATCCAATTATGCCTTTTTCGGTCGGAACAACAGCATCGCGTTCGTATCTAACATGCGCACATGCATAGCGATGTTCAGCGTAGTATAGGAGGCAATAGTTAAATTTGCTAACAGTGTCAGTACACTTCATTACGGCAGAAAGTTCTCCCATAGGTTTGTACGGGAACTTTAGGGAAGCTGTCGATCAGCTCAATCAAATAGCTAGCTCGCATAGTTATCTATAAAGGAAGAAAGTAGTTAGTATCAGGATGGAACGTACTTACTTACCTTAGTGGCAAAGGAAATCTCAGAGATACACTCAAGCGTGGTTGGCTGGTTGAGATAACGGTACTCAGTAGCAACGTGATATCAACATTTGGAAGGCTAGCAAGCATTTGCACCTTAAGTATGCACACACGCATTTTTCGCATACGGGATAATGCAAACAAAACTGACAGTTTAGGCTAGTTCATCGATTACGGCAACAATCGATCAAATCACAATGCAGATCAATCGTACAATTTCCGGTACACATTACGAATTACATTTAGTTAGCTTATTAGGTTTCATGAATTAAAAAAAGTTCCTTCTTTGGTGGCCGGGAATGTTGAAAATAGATTCGGAGTTACAGGAATTGTAGGAAATCTTTCATGAAATGTTTCACGGACGAACTGAAAGGGGATTAGTTAATTGGACTTGTCATCTAGAGCTGGAAATGAACTTTAGGATTAAGCAAAATGAACACTGTACGAATGAACTTGACAGACGAATAAACAGTCACAAACAGAACGGCGCGCGACGATTACGGCTTTCTCGGCTTGGTGGAAAAAACTCCGAAAATTTACAGCCAGCACTCCGTGAGAATTTCTCACAACGATATTATCTGAACTTACTGAAGTTAGCATCCTGTAGCAACGTGGTATCTGTACTTTCTCAAGTGATGGTAATACTTTAAGCCAGGTCTGCCATTTGTTTAAAATTGATCCATCGATTTTATCGTCCCAGCCAATATTTGTGCGCCATATATCCTGAATAAGTACTTTTAGGTACATCAGTACATGCGATATGAGTCCTAGCGGATCATACACCATCATCAGCATGCGTAAAGATTCTCATTTCGTTGGAGCTCGATAACCTTTCAACAGTTCTTGGTCGTATCGCGGTGACAGTTTATAGGTAAAAGTGTCTGATTAGGTACACCAATACATCCCGAGTACCTTTTCTGTCGGAAGCGGTAGGCCAATGTTCAGGCTCTTTTCTGTGGTTTTATCACCGTTCAGTTCATCAAGGACGGCCTTTGAATTGGACAACCAATTTCTGATCTCAAATCCACCTTCGCTGTGAACGCACTTTACCTCTTTAGCTAGTTTTATCGCCTCTTCCTCGCTTTCGACACTGATTAACATGTCATCGACATAGTGTTGCTCTAGTATAACCTTCGTGGCATCAGGGTATTGATTCTCGAAGCGCCTAGCATTCAGATTTTTGATAATCTGTGCCGTGCTGGGGGAGCAAGCTGCTCCGAAGGTCATGACACACATGACGTATTCAGTGGGCGCTCCCGATGATATATCTGGCTTCCACAGGAATCGCTGGCAGTGCTGATCTTCTTTGTTGATACGAACCTGGTGAAACATCTCGCGGATGTCGCCAGTTATGCCGATGCGATTCTGCCGAAATTTCATTAGTATCGATGGAAGAGACGAAAGCTGATCTGGACCCTTCAATAGGACTGAGTTCAGGGATATTCCATGGGCCTTAGCGGCTGCATCCCAAACAATTCTAAACTTTCCAGGTTTATTAGGGTTGCTAACGGGAAACATGGGTAAATACCTGACACGCTTATGATTTTCATTCATCTCCGCTGGCGTTAGCTTTCGTATATATTGGTTATCCATGTACTCCTGAATTTTAGTTTGCATCGCTATAGCGAGTTCTTTATCGGTCGTCACTTTGCGCTCCAAGCATTTCCATCTATTAATAGCCATTGCTTTACTCTCAGGCAGTCGCACATTGTCATATTTCCATAGAAGACCGCATTCATATCGTTTGTCAATCAATCGGGATTGCTGTGAAAGTATTTGTAGCGATCGCTCGCCTTCTTTGGATAAGAGTGCCGGAGAAGATTTATCTATTCCAATACTGTCCAGGGCAAAATACTCTTTCATTGCACTGTACAAAGTGTCATCGCAATTGCATTCGCATTTCCTGACTTGAAGATAGTAATTAGGAGTCGAAGAACTAGCTCCTCGCTCGTTGCCACAGTAACCATAAACAGTCCACCCTAGTCGTGTTTTGCCAGCAACCGGTTGGTTTCTTCCTCCTTCGCGACTCTTCTTTACTGTGCTCAATCTTGCGTTATCCAAGCCTATCAAAATGCGTGGTTTGGCATCACGGTACGATTCGACTGGTGTATGGGCAAGGTAAGGATACTTCTTGATTAAACTATTCATATTTAACGTTTGCTTTGGAAGATCCAGCCCCTTCACTGTTTGAATAGCATGGAGGGAGTGTATTTCGTTACCTTTTCCAGATAGTTTAATGCTTACGGTTTTGGAGGCTTCTTCGTG
This sequence comes from Anopheles funestus, assembly GCF_943734845.2. NCBI lineage: Eukaryota > Metazoa > Arthropoda > Insecta > Diptera > Culicidae > Anopheles > Anopheles funestus. Next base: position 57,392 of record NW_026045341.1, read on the forward strand.
ATGACGCATGTGGTTTGCCCATTTTAGACATAATGATTTGTGAGGACCTTCTAGCTGCAGTTCATCCGCTAATGACTCATCCATCAGGGTGATCTCGGATCCGTCGTCCATAAAAGCATAAGTGTCTACTGATACGTTTCGTCCATACACTCGGACGGGAATCATCCTGAAAAGAATATTATTTTCATTATTATGATGAACATTGCATTGACGTTCGGGTGTTTCCTGGTTCTGCGGCTTCGACCGGTGTAAAAGTGAGTGGTGTTTAAAGGTGCATCCTTCCACCCCGCATGGCGTTAGTCTTTTGCAGAAACCTTTGTGCTGACGCAGACATTTCCGACAGAGCTGCTTTTCCTTCACCACCGCCCATCTGCCTTCACCACTCAACTCAGCAAAGCGCGCGCATCGGTCAACGGATGCGCATGACCCTTTGCAAACCACACATATATTAGACGCCTTAGCTGCTGTTGATGCTTGAGGTGCTTGTTCAGCATGGGTGTTCACAAATGACCCTTTTAGACCCTTTCGATCGTTGCTAGGACGCACAATATTGGCCGATGATGGTGTAATGGTGGAGGCCGTCTTCGCTATATTTCCTATCCAGCTACTGAATGTCTGCAACGATACCTCGTCCTTTTCCAACGGAAATTCCGCCCATCGAAGTCGTAGCGTAGGCGGGAGTTTATTAGTTATCTTGTGGAGTAACGTTTCGTTGTTCTGGTAACCTTTTAGATTACATACTTCCACCGTGGCACAGTAATTTCTCACCTTTACTGCTAGGTCCACAACTTCTTCAAATTTTCCTTCTGGGATGCTTGGAAGAGAAGAAATTTTATTGGTGAGCTCGTGAATAATTCGTACAGGTTGTCCGAATACCAGTCGTAAGGTGTCGATTATCATTGGAACATTTTCTGGATGCATAAGAAGACATTCGACTGTTTCTCGAGCTTTTCCTTCCAGACATTTGTTCAACCGGGTCAAATTTTCGTCATTATTGTATCCACACATTTCAGTAGTTCGGTTGAAATTGGAAATGAACGATGCCCATGCCGTTTGACTTCCTTCGAATTTTGGTAGATCAGAGAGCTTTGACTGTCGTGCTGTCAATTGCGCTTTTGTCGGTTTGCGTGATGTAGAGGGCGTTGCTAGCAGCTCTCCTTTCCGTTGAGCTGCAGCCACTGCTTCTTCTTTTACAGCTGTTGTTCCAGCGTTGATCACCCAGTTTTCTATCCTTTTCTGCTGGTACATACTGCTACCACTACTGGACGCTGTTTCAGAACCTGCGGCTATGAGTTCGTTTCGCCGTTTAACTAAAGCCAATTTCCTTTCGATGAGCTCTTCTTCTTCCTTGATCTGCTGTAGCAACAATTTTCTATTGCTACTAGCTCGCGTGGTCTGCGAACCTTCTTCGTGTTTAGAAGCTGGCTTATCTTTCGGCACCATTGTCTCGGACGTTAGCACAGAATCCATTGTTGTGTCGAACAACACCGGTGGTCCGGACGAAACTCGCTTTTCATCTTCTTTTCGCTTGCTCTCACTACGCGTAACACGCCGTGTGCTTCCCCGAATACTCCTTTCACTCATTTTCACTCGCGATTGTATTCTTGATCCGTACTGAGAGATAAGCTCCTTTGATCACACGTGCAGTTTTGTCAACGTCGTTTGTTAAACATTCACAGAACTCACAAATGTCTTTCAGAACACGCAGTTATAGTTATTGCTCACAAATGTTCTTATCTGTTGCTTCACGCCTTAGAAGACCGTCTGTTGAGCTTCACCAAACCAGCGTCCTCCCTATTTCAAGATCTAACATGAATAATCCTGTTCCCGCAAGCCTTGTCCTTCCGTGAACGATCACACGTCGCCGCTGTTCAACCGTTGCGCTCACGAACACTCTTTTCCCGCTACTTTCCTTCGCTGGTGTGTGTGTACCGGGAATCCGTTCTCTTACTTCCCGCTTAAAGAACGTTTTCAAACGCTATCTCTGTGTGTTTTACGTGCTTCACCAGGAATAGTCCTGACCGTTGCCTCTCGCCTTGGATACAGTGTACTTTTCCTCGAATCTCGCGCGCGTTCTTTTGTCGGGAGTCTGTCGCCGAGTTGCGCGACCCCACACACACACAAATTCACGTTCTCGATTCTCGCACGCACGGTTTTACGATTGTCCGTGGTTTCACGCTTGTGGACAAATAGCTTGCACTGAACTATTTTATCATTTATTGATTATTTTCTATTAGACTGATAAATTTTATAATGTGGAAAATCGGCGGACACTGTGACTTTAATCCACGCTCGTACACGTCTACTATCAAAAAAGCAAAAGCCGTAGTTCGGTTTTTCTCTTTATTTTGAACGCTAAATCGGAGCCAAGCGCAAGGGTAATTTTTATCAGTGTTCTCTTCTCCGCTTCTCGTATTCCACTAAACGCCATCTGTACTTGTTCCAGTCTCGTTGACAGTGGGCCTTCCTGACAGTTCGCCAACTGTCACCACTTACTGGTGATGGCCGCGCCCATTACAGCATTATTTGAATGAAAGGATACGTATTTCAACCAATTGGCATTAAAAAAAATCAATTCAATTTTTTTTGCAAAATTATTAAAAAAAAGCTGAGGGGGGAGTAGGGGAAAATTTTCAAAATTTTTAGAATTTTTTTTTGTTTTTTTTGTCTTTTTTGTATTTAAAGCATTATTTCAATGAAAAAAAACGTATTTCAAATAATTGGCATTAAAATAAATCAATTTATTTTTTTTTGCAAAATTATTCAAAAAAAGCTAAGGGGGGAGTAGGGGAAAATTTTCAAAATTTTTAGAAATTTTGTTTTTGTTTTTTTTTGTCTTTTTTGTATTTAAAGCATTATTTCAATGAAAAGAAACGTATTTCAATCAATTGGCATTAAAATAAATCAATTTAATTTTTTTGCAAAATTACTCAAAAAAAGCTAAGGGGGGAGGGTGGGGAAATTTTCAAAATTTTTAGAATTAATTTTTTGTTAATTTTTTGGTCTATTTTGTATTTAAAGCATTATTTGAGTGAAAAGAAACGTATTTCAATCAATTGGCATTAAAATAAATCAATTTTTTTTGCAAAATTACTCAAAAAAAGCTAAGGGGGGAGTAGGGGAAAATTTTCAAAATTTTTAGAATTTATTTTTTGTTTTTTTTTTGGTCTTTTTTGTATTTAAAGCATTATTTGAGTGAAAAGAAACGTATTTCAATTAATTGGCATTAAAATAAATCAATTTATTTATTTTTTGCAAAATTACTCAAAAAAAGCTAAGGGGGGAGTAGGGGAAAATTTTCAAAATTTTTAGATTTTTTTTTTGTCTTTTTTGTATTTAAAGCATTATTTTAATGAAAAGAAACGTATTTCAATCAATTGGCATTAAAATAAATCAATTTATTTTTTTTTGCAAAATTACTCCAAAAAGCTAAGGGGGGAGTAGCGGAAAATTTTCAAAATTTTAAGGATATTTTTTTTGGTAATTCCTTGGTCTTTTTTGTATTTAAAGCATTAGTTGAGTGAAAAGAAACGTATTTCAACCAATTGGCATTAAAATAAATCAATTTATTTTTGTTTTTGCAAAATTACTCAAAAAAAGCTAAGGGGGGAGTAGGGGAAAATTTTCAAAATTTTTAGAATTTATTTTTTTGTTTTTTTTGGTCTTTTTTGTATTTAAAGCATTATTTCAATGAAAAGAAACATATTTCAATCAATTGGCATTAAAATAAATCAATTTTTTTTTAAAAATATTTAAACATTAAAATAAATCAATTTATTTTTTTTGCAAAATTACTAAAAAAAAGCTAAGGGGGGAGGGGGTGGAAAATTTCAAAATTTTTAGAATTTATTTTTTGTTTTTTTTTTGGTCTTTTTTGTATTTAAAGCATTATTTGAGTGAAAAGAAACGTATTTCAATCAATTGGCATTAAAATAAATCAATTTTTTTTTGCAAAATTACTCAAAAAAAGCTAAGGGGGGAGTAGGGGAAAATTTTCAAAATTTTTAGAATTTTTTTTTTGTCTTTTTTGTATTTAAAGCATTATTTGAGTGAAAATAAACGTATTTCAATCAATTGGCATTAAAATAAATCAATTTATTTTTTTTTTGCAAAATTACTCAAAAAAGCTAAGGGGGGAGTAGGGGAAAATTTTCAAAATTTTTAGAATTTTTTTTGTTTTTTTTTTGTCTTTTTTGTATTTAAAGCATTATTTGAGTGAAAAGAAACGTATTTCAAACAATTGGCATTAAAATAAATCAATTTATTTTTTTTGCAAAATTACTCAAAAAAAGCTAAGGGGGGAGTAGGGGAAAATTTTCAAAATTTTTAGAATTTATTTTTTTGTTTTTTTTTGGTCTTTTTTGTATTTAAAGCATTATTTGAGTGAAAAGAAACGTATTTCAATCAATTGGCATTAAAATAAATCAATTTAATTTTTTTGCAAAATTACTCAAAAAAAGCTAAGGGGGGAGGGTGGGGAAATTTTCAAAATTTTTAGAATTAATTTTTTGTTAATTTTTTGGTCTATTTTGTATTTAAAGCATTATTTGAGTGAAAAGAAACGTATTTCAATCAATTGGCATTAAAATAAATCAATTTTTTTTTGCAAAATTACTCAAAAAAAGCTAAGGGGGGAGTAGGGGAAAATTTTCAAAATTTTTAGAATTTATTTATTGTTTTTTTTTTGGTCTTTTTTGTATTTAAAGCATTATTTGAGTGAAAAGAAACGTATTTCAATTAATTGGCATTAAAATAAATCAATTTATTTATTTTTTGCAAAATTACTCAAAAAAAGCTAAGGGGGGAGTAGGGGAAAATTTTCAAAATTTTTAGATTTTTTTTTTGTCTTTTTTGTATTTAAAGCATTATTTTAATGAAAAGAAACGTATTTCAATCAATTGACATTAAAATAAATCAATTTATTTTTTTTTGCAAAATTACTCCAAAAAGCTAAGGGGGGAGTAGCGGAAAATTTTCAAAATTTTAAGGATATTTTTTTTGGTAATTTCTTGGTCTTTTTTGTATTTAAAGCATTAGTTGAGTGAAAAGAAACGTATTTCAATCAATTGGCATTAAAATAAATCAATTTATTTTTGTTTTTGCAAAATTACTCAAAAAAAGCTAAGGGGAGAGTAGGGGAAAATTTTCAAAATTTTTAGAATTTATGTTTTTGTTTTTTTTTGGTCTTTTTTGTATTTAAAGCATTATTTCAATGAAAAGAAACGTATTTCAATCAATTGGCACTAAAATAAATCAATTTATTTTTTTTTTGCAAAATTACTCAAAAAAAGCTAAGGGGGGAGGGGGAAGTTTTCAAACTTTTTAGAATTTATTTTTTTGTTTTTTTTTGGTCTTTTTTGTATTTAAAGCATTATTTGAGTGAAAAGAAACGTATTTCAATCAATTGGAATTAAAATAAATCAATTTATTTTTTTTTGCAAAAATACTCAAAAAAAGCTAAGGGGGGAGTAGGGGAAAATTTTCAAAATTTTTAGAATTTATTTTTTGTTTTTTTTGGTCTTTTTTGTATTTAAAGCATTATTTCAATGAAAAGAAACGTATTTCAATCAATTGGCATTAAAACAAATCAATTTATTTTTTTTGCAAAATTACTCAAAAAAAGCTAAGGGGGGAGGGGGTGGAAAATTTCAAAATTTTTAGAATTTATTTTTTGTTTTTTTTGGTCTTTTTTGTATTTAAAGCATTATTTCAATGAAAAAAAACGTATTTCAATCAATTGGCATTAAAATAAATCAATTTATTTTTTTTTTTTTGCAAAATTACTCAAAAAAGCTAAGGGGGGAGTAGGGGAAAATTTTCAAAATTTTTAGAATTTTTTTTTGTTTTTTTTTGTCTTTTTTGTATTTAAAGCATTATTTGAGTGAAAAGAAACGTATTTCAAACAATTGGCATTAAAATAAATCAATTTATTTTTTTTGCAAAATTACTCAAAAAAAGCTAAGGGGGAGTAGGGGAAAATTTTCAAAATTTTTAGAATTAATTTTTTTGTTTTTTTTTTGTGTTTTTTGTATTTAAAGCATTATTTGAGTGAAAAGAAACGTATTTCAATCAATTGGCATTAAAATAAATCAATTTATTTTTTTTGTTGCAAAATTACTCAAAAAAAGCTAAGGGGGGAGTAGGGGAAAATTTTCAAAATTTTTAGAATTTATTTTTTTGTTTTTTTTTTGTCTTTTTTGTATTTAAAGCATTATTTGAGTGAAAAGAAACGTATTTCAATCAATTGGCATTAAAATAAATCAATTTAATTTTTTTGCAAAATTACTCAAAAAAAGCTAAGGGGGGAGTAGGGGAAAATTTTCAAAATTTTTAGAATTTATTTTTTTGTTTTTTTTTGGTCTTTTTTGTATTTAAAGCATTATTTGAGTGAAAAGAAACGTATTTCAATTAATTGGCATTAAAATGAACCAATTTATTTTTTTTTGCAAAATTACTCAAAAAAGCTAAGGGGGGAGTAGGGGAAAATTTTCAAAATTTTAAGAATTTATTTTTTGTTTTTTTTGGTCTTTTTTGTATTTAAAGCATTATTTGTGTTGTGAATGATTACAGCCACAGAGAGATCATAAAATGTAGATCTGTTTTCTAGCTATTTATTGTCGGTGTAGTTAGAAAAGGGGAGATCACAAATTAGTTTCGTTCTCTACTGTCGCGCTTAAAAGAGGCCGAAGGCGCGTCCTTCGGCCCTATTTATCGGGTTTTCCTTCGTCGCCATCCTAACCGCTGCTATAATGATGGTGAGCACTGTCCCACCATCGCCTCCATTGCGAAACCCTACAACGATATCGCTGTTGTAAGGCCCTGCTGCTATACTACAACGTAAACAAACGAGTTGCGATATACGCTTCGCAACATTCTCCCCACCAGTGTAACGCTCTGGGCGTTACACTCAACTAACGTTTGTTTCTCCTATCGATCTGTCAAAACCCACGCGGTACACTTAACTGCTCCCTACAATATCTAGCACCGCTAATTTCGTTGCCGGTCTTTCTAAAATCCCGCTTGCCGTTCGCACTTTCGCTCGCCTAACCTGGCCGTCCTTCGCACGGGTCACTTCTAGTACACGTCCCATCGGCCAAGTGTTCCGAGGCAGGTTCCCATCCACGACCACCACCACGTCTCCCTCTTTAATCGGTGGCACCGGGTGGAACCATTTCGTCCTGCGGGTGAGCGTTGGTAGGTAGTCTGCAATCCACCGCTTCCAGAATATATCCGCGTTCACTTGCAGGGCACCCCACGACGTCCGTATCGCTGTCGGTGAGTCGTCCAAACAAACGGCTTGTTTGCTCCCGTCAGGGTTTCCTAGTAGCAGGTGGTTCGACGTTATTGGACAGTCCCAATGGATTCCGGATCTCCACAGGTCCTGCAAGAGTATCTTAAGGAACATTAAGAAATGGCCAATAAATCCTAGAGGGTCGTAAATCATCATCAGGATGCTCAACACTTCGCGTCTTGTCGGGAGTCTACCACCCGTTAGCAGCTTCTCATCGATGCGCGGATTTATACGGGAGGTAAACACACCACTCTCGGTATTCCACCACATACCCAGAACCTTCTCGGTACCTTGTCCTGCACTCATGTCCACACACATTTTCTTATTAGCTCCCCACCGGAGCTTATGCACGACCTCCTTGGCATTAGAGAGCCAGTTCCGGATCTCGAACCCGCCCTGCGAATGGACGTATCGTACGTCTTCCGCCAGGGTAACTGCCTCCTCCACGGTTTCGACGCTGGCCAGCATATCGTCCACATAATGCTCGAATTTGATGCATTCCGCTGCTCGTGGAAAACGGTCAGCGATCCTCTCCGTATTCAGGTTCTTAACGAAGTGTGCCCCAGCAGGCGAGCGAGCTGCACCAAAGGTCATCACAGAAACGGCGTACACGCTAGGTTCACCATTCCGCTTGCTGCCATCATCCCAGAACACCAGTTGACTTCGTTGGTCCGCGGGGTTCATTCTTACCTGGAAGAACATTTCGCGGATGTCTCCCGTTACGGCGATTCGATTCTCCCGGAACTTATATAACACCTGTACCAGCCCCACTAGTTGGTCCGGACCGGCTAGTAGGAACGTATTCAGGCTCACCCCGTGTACCTGTGCAGCAGCGTCAAACACCATACGCAGCTTTCCGAGCTTGTTCGGGTTGTAAACTGGGAAAATTGGTAAATACCAGTCCCTTTCCTTCCTTTCTGCGATCTCCTCTTCCGGTACACGTCGAATGTACCCCTTGTCTGCGTACTCACGCATCTTTTCGCTAATTGCCTTAGCTACTCCCGGGTCCTTATCGCATTTCCTTTTCAGGCACATGTGACGTTTGAGTGCCATCTCGCGGTTGCATGGAAGACGCACGTCGTCATACTTCCACAGCAAACAGGTCTCGTACCGATCTCCCAGTAGGCGCGTTCCGGTTTTCAACATTGTGTTCGCTCGTTCTTCCTCTTTCGGCATAAGTTTACGCGGAGCGCTCACCCCGATGGACTCCAAAGAGAAGTATTCCGTAAGCGCCATGTTTAGGTTCTGATCATTTTTATCATTACAGACACACAGGTGAAAGTTATGGTATGTCGTGGCGCTCGAGGATGTCGGTATGCGGCATGGACCAAACACTGTCCATCCCAGTCTGGTCTTGGCGGCGATTGGTTCGTTGAAATTACCTTCCACACATCGTAACGGCTTACCCAGGTGAATATTGTTGATGCCGATCAGAACACGCGGTACCACATTAGTATAGGATGTAATGGGGAGTCCTTTTAGGTACGGACAAAGCTCCACCAACTTCGCGATCGGTAGCGTCTGCGCCGGTAACGTCAGGTCCTGCAAGGTGTGCGCCTTTCGTATGTTAAACACCACTGCTCCCTGATGCGCGCCTGATATCCGCAGCTGGACCTCTCTTGAATCGGACTCGTTCCGCACGGTATCGTCCGTCCACTTCAAACATAAGGAGTTTGACTTGCTTTCAATGCCCAATTCTTCAATCAGTCTACAATCAATGAAGGTGGCCGAGGATCCCTCATCTATAAACGCGAACGTCTTTATGTCTTTATGTCAATCAGCCAACGTGCGGCAAAAGTCGTGGCACAAAACACAGGGCGTTCTTTTCGTAGTGCTGTGAACGTTTACGTGCGCGGGAGCCTTCCTTACTCCATTCACAAACGGTAGTGATCAGGACACGTCGGGTCGTGTCGGTCGCTCAATGGTTTTCGAGGCGGCACTCGCAGCCACCGCAATCTCATAAAACCGTTTGTCGAATTCCTTAATTGTTTCCCGCGACAATTTGATTTTATAACGAGCCCATTCCAAACTCCGTTCAGCGGGAAGCTTCGCTACCAACTCTCTTAGTAGCGTCACGTTGCAGTCGTAATCATGCAACCCGGAAGCCTCTATCGTTGCACACATTTTTCGCACCATTTTGCCAAACGTGGCAAGCGTCTCCAAACGGTGGTACGAACCGGTGGTAGCCTCCTAACTTTCTCCACCAAACTATCCACTATGAGATCCGGCCGACCATATTCTGTTCGCAGAATCTCGATCACACCGGCCAAACCATCCGGTAACAGCATGAGATGGTCCACCGATTCTAACGCTGGTCCCCGAAGCGCCCGTTGAAGACGTATGAGGTTCTCATCGTCGCTAAACCCACACAGTATCGTAGATCGCTCGTACGTCGCGATAAACAACGGCCACTGTTCAACGTTTCCGGAACACCGGAAGCTCCTTCGGGATAGCCTTGCGCGCTGCTTCTTGACTTGGTGTCAACGGCATCACGCGGCCCTTCATCACCGGTTTCGACTCCATTGTCGAATTGGCAGCCGTCTTCTCTTCAAGCTTGTAAAGCTGCCCAAGCTTGTTTTCACGGTGGACCCTTATGGAATCCTCCACCGCACGCCTCCACTCAGCATACTCACATTCTTGTGCGGCTGCTTGGTCCGCAGCCCACGTACGATCGTACTCCGGTGGACATCGAGTTGTTGCAGGGGTCAAGGGTTGATGACCTTTAGCGTCTTCCGCCATCCTGCCATACCGCAGCGGCGCTGGGGCAATGCGTGATGCCCACGCACCCGCGGTCGCGGTTGGGGTCGAAGGTGGGTGACCCGCACCGCCATTTCGATGATTGTCGCCATGGTAACGAGCGGGTGGCGTCGTTCCGAAGCGACTCGTATCTCGCAACCAAGCTTCGGATTTTGCTACGTAAGCACTCACCTGGCTGCTTGCGTCGGAAATATCTTCTTCGAGCTCGATCTCACGCAGCTCGATCTCCAGCTCCTTCCGAGCCCTTTCAAGCTCATACTCCTTCCGAGAGTTTTCCAGCTTGAGCTCCTTCTTTTGAAGCTCGATACGCTTCCTTCTTACCTCCAGGTAGGAAGGCAACCTCCGAGGCAATACCGGTGACACTTCCCCGTCCTTTGGTGGTTCTTCCACGACGCTCACGCGCCTTTCAGGGAATGCGCCCGACGTTGTCGCTTGCTGCTCCTGCAGCTCTGCAACTTCCTCGCAACTATTGTCCAATGTTGCTCTTTCCATCTCACAACTAACACTTTTCTTCACTCGCGAATTAACACTACTCCCTGGTGGCGAGATTTATATGCGGAATTTCGCGCGCGTATCGTTGACCCTACCGTTTTACTAGTTACACGTACTACTCGCGTTTAGATTTACGTACGCGTTTACGAACTAACGAACGTTGAGAAGTGATAACTAATTTGTGAAATGTTGTGAATGATTACAGCCACAGAGAGATCATAAAATGTAGATCTGTTTTCTAGCTATTTATTATCGGTGTAGTTAGAAAAGGGGAGATCACAAATTAGTTTCGTTCTCTACTGTCGCGCTTAAAAGAGGCCGAAGGCGCGTCCTTCGGCCCTATTTATCGGGTTTTCCTTCGTCGCCATCCTAACCGCTGCTATAATGATGGTGAGCACTGTCCCACCATCGCCCCCATTGCGAAACCCTACAACGATATCGCTGTTGTAAGGCCCTGCAGCTATACCACAACGTAAACAAACGAGTTGCGATATACGCTTCGCAACAGTGTCTTTGCTAAAGTGTCTTGGCTAAGGTGTCTTGGCTAATGAGTCTTGGCTAATGTGTCTTGGCTAAGGTGTCTTGGCTAAGGTGTCTTGGCTAAGGTGTCTTGGCTAATGTGTCTTGGCTAAGGTGTCTTGGCTAATGTGTCTTGGCTAATGTGTCTTGGCTAAGGTGTCTTGGCTAATGTGTCTTGGCTAATGTGTCTTGGCTAATGTGTCTTAGCTAAGGTGTCTTGGCTAAGGTGTCTTGGCTAATGTGTCTTGGCTAATGTGTCTTGGCTAAGGTGTCTTGGCTAAGGTGTCTTGGCTAATGTGTCTTGGCTAATGTGTCTTGGCTAATGTGTCTTGGCTAAGGTGTCTCGGCTAAGGTGTCTTGGCTAAGGTGTCTTGGCTAAGGTGTCTTGGCTAATGTGTCTTGGCTAATGTGTCTCAGCTAAGGTGTCTTGGCTAATGTGTCTTGGCTAATGTGTCTTGGCTAATGTGTCTTGGCTAAGGTGTCTTGGCTAAGGTGTCTTGGCTAATGTGTCTTGGCTAAGGTGTCTTGGCTAAGGTGTCTTGGCTAATGTGTCTTGGCTAATGTGTCTTGGCTAAGGTGTCTTGGCTAATGTGTCTTGGCTAAGGTGTCTTGGCTAATGTGTCTTGGCTAATGTGTCTTGGCTAATGTGTCTTGGCTAAGGTGTCTTGGCTAAGGTGTCTTGGCTAAGGTGTCTTGGCTAATCTGTTTCGGCTAATGTGTCTTGGCTAAGGTGTCTTGGTTAAGGTGTCTTGGCTAATGTGTCTTGGCTAATGTGTCTTGGCTAATGTGTCTTGGCTAAGGTGTCTTGGCTAATGTGTCTTGGCTAATGTGTCTTGGCTAATGTGTCTTGGCTAAGGTGTCTTGGCTAAGGTGTCTTGGCTAATCTGTTTCGGCTAATGTGTCTTGGCTAAGGTGTCTTGGCTAAGGTGTCTTGGCTAAGGTGTCTTGGCTAAGGAGTCTTGGCTAAGGTGTCTTGGCTAAGGTGTCTTGGCTAAGGTGTCTTGGCTTATCTGTTTCGGCTAATGTGTCTTGGCTAAGGTGTCTTGGCTAATGTGTCTTGGCTAAGGTGTCTTGGCTAATGTGTCTTGGCAAATGTGTCTTGGCTAAGGTGTCTTGGCTAAGGTGTCTTGGCTAATCTGTTTCGGCTAATGTGTCTTGGCTAAGATGTCTTGGCTAATGTGTCTTGGCTAATGTATCTCGGCTAATGTGTCTTGGCTAATGTGTCTTGGCTAATGTGTCTCGGCTAATGTTTCTTGGCTAAGGTGTCTTGGCTAAGGTGTCTTGGCTAATGTGTCTTGGCTAAGGTGTCTTGGCTAATGTGTCTTTGTTAATGTGTCTTGGCAAATGTGTCTTGGCTAAAGTGTCTTGGCTAATGTGTCTTGGCTAATGTGTCTTGGCTAAGGTGTCTAGGATAAGGTGTCTTGGCTAATGTGTCTTGGCTAAGGTGTCTTGGCTAATGTGTCTTGGCTAAGGTGTCTAAGCGAAGGTGTCTTGGCTAAGGTGTCTTGGCTAAGGTGTCTTGGCTAATGTGTCTTGGCTAATGTGTCTTGGCTAATGTGTCTTGGCTAAGGTGTCTTGGCTAATGTGTCTTGGCTAATGTGTCTTGGCTAATGTGTCTTGGCTAATGTGTCTTGGCAAATGTGTCTTGGCTAGGGTGTTTTGGCTAAGGTGTCTTGGCTAAGGTGTGTTGGCTAAGGTGTCTTGGCTAAGGTGTCTTGGCTAAGGTGTCTTGGCTAAGGTGTCTTGACTAAGGTGTCTTGGCTAATGTGTCTTGGCTAAGGTGTCTCGGCTAAGGTGTCTTGGCTAAGGTGTCTTGGCTAAGGTGTCTTGGCTTATCTGTTTCGGCTAATGTGTCTTGGCTACGGTGTCTTGGCTAATGTGTCTTGGCTAAGGTGTCTTGGCTAATGTGTCTTGGCAAATGTGTCTTGGCTAAGGTGTCTTGGCTAAGGTGTCTCGGCTAATCTGTTTCGGCTAATGTGTCTTGGCTAAGGTGTCTTGGCTAATGTGTCTTGGCTAATGTGTCTCGGCTAATGTGTCTTGGCTAATGTGTCTTGGCTAAGGTGTCTTGGCTAAGGTTTCTTGGCTAAGGTGTCTTGGCTAAGGTGTCTTAGCTAATGTGTCTTGGCTAAGGTGTCTTGGCTAATGTGTCTTGGTTAATGTGTCTTTGCTAATGTGTCTTGGCTAATGTGTCTTGGCTAAGGTATCTCGGCTAATGTGTCTTGGCTAAGGTGTCTTGTTTAATGTGTCTCGGCTAAGGTGTCTTGGCTAATGTGTCTTGGCTAATGTGTCTTGGCTAATGTGTTTTGGCTAAGGTGTCTTGGCTAAGGTGTCTTAGCTAAGGTGTCTTGGCTAATGTGTCTTGGCTAATGTGTCTTGGCTAATGTGTCTTGGCTAAGGTGTCTTGGCTAATGTGTTTTGGTTAAGGTGTCTTGGCTAAGGTGTCTTGGCTAATGTGTCTTGGCTAAGGTGTCTTGGCTAATGTGTTTTGGCTAAGGTAACTTGGCTAAGGTGTCTTGGCTAAGGTGTCTTGGCTAATGTGTCTTGGCTAAGGTGTCTTGGCTAATGTGTCTCGGCTAATGTGTCTTGGCTAATGTGTCTTGGCTAAGGTGTCTTGGCTAATGTGTCTTGGCTAAGGTGTCTTGGCTAAGGTGTCTTGGCTACGGTGTCTTGGCTAAGGTGTCTTGGCTAAGGTGTCTTGGCTAATGTGTCTTGGCTAATGTGTCTTGGCTAAGGTGTCTTGGCTTATGTGTCTTGGCTAATGTGTCTTGGCTATTGTGTCTTGGCTAAGGCGTCTTGGCTAAGGTGTCTTGGCTAAGGTGTCTTGGCTAAGGTGTCTTGGCTAAGGTGTCTTGGCTAAGGTGTCTTGGCTAATGTGTTTTGGCTAAGGTGACTAGGCTAATGTGTCTTGGCTAAGGTGTCTTGGCTAATGTGTCTTGGCTAAGGTGTCTTGGCTAAGGTGTCTTGGCTAATGTGTCTTGCCAAAGGTGTCTGGGCTAATGTGTCTTGGCTAATGTGTCTTGGCTAAGGTGTCTTGGCTAAGGTGTCTTGGCTAAGGTGTCTTGGCTAATGCGTCTTGGCTAATGTGTCTTGGCTAAGGTGTCTTGGCTAAGGTGTCTTGGCTAAGGTGTCTTGGCTAAGGTGTCTTAGCTAATGTGTCTTGACTAAGGTGTCTTGGCTAAGGTGTCTTGGCTAAGGTGTCTTGGCTTAGGTGTCTTGGCTAATGTGTCTTGACTAATGTGTCTTGGCTAATGTGTCTTGGCTAATGTGTCTCGGCTAATGTGTCTTGGCTAAGGTGTCTTGGCTAAGGTGTCTTGGCTAACGTGTCTTGCCTAACGTGTCTTGGCTAAGGTGTCTTGGCGAATGTGTCTTGGCGAATGTGTCTTGGCTAATGTGTCTTGGCTAATGTGTCTTGGCTAAGGTGTCTTGGGTAATGTGTCTTGGCTAAGGTGTCTTGGCTAATGTGTCTTGGCTAAGGTGTCTCGGCTAAGGTGTCTTGGCTAAGGTTTCTTGGCTAATGTGTCTTGGCTAATGTGTCTTGGCTAAGGTGTCTTGGCTAAGGTGTCTTCGCTAAGGTGTCTTGGCTAATGTGTCTTGGCTAAGGTGTCTTGGCTAAGGTGTCTTGGCTAATGTGTCTTGGCTAAGGTGTCTTGGCTAATGTGTCTCGGCTAATGTGTCTTGACTAATGTGTCTTGGCTAATGTGTCTTGGCTAATGTGTCTTGGCTAAGGTGTCTTGGCTAAGGTGTCTTGGCTAATGTGTCTTGGCTAATGTGTCTTGGCTAAGATGTCTTGGCTAATGTGTCTTGGCTAATGTGTCTTGGCTAATGTGTCTTGGCTAAGGTGTCTTGGCTAAGGTGTCTTCGCTAAGGTGTCTTGGCTAATGTGTCTTGGCTAAGGTGTCTTGGCTAAGGTGTCTTGGCTAATGTGTCTTGGCTAAGGTGTCTTGGCTAAGGTGTCTTGGCTAAGGTGTCTTGGCTAATGTGTCTTGGCTAAGGTGTCTTGGCTAAGGTGTCTCGGCTAAGGTGTCTTGGCTAAGGTGTCTTGGCTAAGGTGTCTTGCCTAAGGTGTCTCGGCTAATGTGTCTTGGCTAATGTGTCTTGGCTAATGTGTCTTGGCTAAGGTGTCTTGGCTAAGGTGTCTTGGCTAATGTGTCTTGGCTAATGCGTCTTGGCTAATGTGTCTTGGCTAAGGTGTCTTGGCTAAGGTGTCTTGGCTAAGGTGTCTTGGCTAAGGTGTCTTAGCTAATGTGTCTTGGCTAAGGTGTCTTGGCTAATGTGTCTTGGCTAAGGTGTCTTGGCTTAGGATTCTTTTCTAATGTGTCTTGACTAATGTGTCTTGGCTAATGTGTCTTGGCTAATGTGTCTCGGCTAATGTGTCTTGGCTTATGTGTCTTGGCTAATGTGTCTTGGCTAATGTGTCTTGGCTTATGTGTCTTGGCTAAGGTGTCTTGGCTAATGTGTCTTGGCCAATGTGTCTTGGCTAAGATGTCTTGGCTAATGTGTCTTGGCTAAGGTGTCTTGGCTAATGTGTCTTGGCTAATGTGTCTTGGCTAAGGTGTCTTGGCTAAGGTGTCTTCGCTAAGGTGTCTTGGCTAATGTGTCTTGGCTAAGGTGTCTTGGCTTAGGTGTCTTGGCTAATGTGTCTTGGCTAAGGTGTCTTGGCTAATGTGTCTCGGCTAATGTGTCTTGACTAATGTGTCTTGGCTAATGTGTCTTGGCTAAGGTGTTTTGGCTAAGGTGTCTTGGCTAATGTGTCTTGGCTAATGTGCCTTGGCTAATGTATCTTGGCTTATGTGTCTTGGCTAATATGTCTTGGATAATGTATCTTGGCTAAGGTGTCTTGGCTAAGGTGTCTTGC
Source organism: Anopheles funestus (assembly GCF_943734845.2). Classification (NCBI taxonomy): domain Eukaryota; kingdom Metazoa; phylum Arthropoda; class Insecta; order Diptera; family Culicidae; genus Anopheles; species Anopheles funestus. The sequence goes on from NW_026045341.1 coordinate 73,306, forward strand.
CTAAGGTGTCTCGGCTAATGTGTCTTGGCTAATGTGTCTTGGCTAATGTGTCTTGACTAAGGTGTCTTGGCTAATGTGTCTTGGCTAAGGTGTCTTGGCTAAGGTGTCTTGGCTAAGGTGTCTTGGCTAAGGTGTCTTGCCTAAGGTGTCTTGGCTAATGTGTCTTGGCTAATGTGTCTTGGCTAATGTGTCTTGGCTAAGGTGTCTTGGCTAAGGTGTCTTGGCTACGGTGTCTTGGCTAAGGTGTCTTGGCTAAGGTGTCTTGGCTAATGTGTCTTGGCTAATGTGTCTTGGCTAAGGTGTCTTGGCTTATGTGTCTTGGCTAATGTGTCTTGGCTAATGTGTCTTGGCTAATGTGTCTTGGCTAATGTGTCTTGGCTAATGTGTCTTGGCTAAGGCGTCTTGGCTAAGGTGTCTTGGCTAAGGTGTCTTGGCTAAGGTGTCTTGGCTAAGGTGTCTCGGCTAATGTGTTTTGGCTAAGGTGTCTTGGCTAATGTGTCTTGGCTAAGGTGTCTTGGCTAATGTGTCTTGGCTAAGGTGTCTTGGCTAAGGTGTCTTGCCTAAGGTGTCTCGGCTAATGTGTCTTGGCTTATGTGTCTTGGCTAATGTGTCTTGGCTAAGGTGTCTTGGCTAAGGTGTCTTGGCTTAGGTGTCTTGGCTAATGCGTCTTGGCTAATGTGTCTTGGCTAAGGTGTCTTGGCTAAGGTGTCTTGGCTAAGGTGTCTTGGCTAAGGTGTCTTAGCTAATGTGTCATGGCTAAGGTGTCTTGGCTAAGGTGTCTTGGCTTAGGTGTCTTGGCTAATGTGTCTTGACTAATGTGTCTCGACTAATGTGTCTTGGCTAAGGTGTCTTGGCTAAGGTGTCTTGGCTAAGGTGTCTTGGCTAATGTGTCTTGGCTAAGGTGTCTTGGCTAAGGTGTCTCGGCTAATGTGTCTTGGCTAAGGTGTCTTGGCTAAGGTGTCTTAGCTAATGTGTCTTGGCTAAGGTGTCTTGGCTAATATGTCTTGGCTAAGGTGTCTTGGCTAATGTGTCTTGGCTAATGTGTCTTGGCTAAGGTGTCTTGGCTAAGGTGTCTTGGCTAATGTGTCTTGGCTAAGGTGTCTTGGCTAATGTGTCTTGGCTAAGGTGTATTGGCTAATGTGTCTTGGCTAATGTGTTTTGGCTAATGTGTTTTGGCTAATGTGTCTTGGCTAATGTGTCTTGGTTAATGTGTCTTGGCTAATGTGTCTTGGCTAAGGTGTCTTGGCTAAGGTGTCTTGGCTTAGGTGTCTTGGCTAATGCGTCTTGGCTAATGTGTCTTGGCTAAGGTGTCTTGGCTAAGGTGTCTTGGCTAAGGTGTCTTGGCTAATGTGTCTTGGATAATGTGTCTTGGCTAATGTGTCTTGGCTAAGGTGTCTTGGCTAATGTGTCTTGGCTAAGGTGTCTTGGCTAATGTGTCTTGGCTAAGGTGTCTTGGCTAAGGTGTCTTGGCTAATGTGTCGTGGCTAATGTGTCTTGACTAATGTGTCTTGGCTAATGTGTCTTGGCTAAGGTGTCTTGGCTAATGTGTCTTGGCTAAGGTGTCTTGGCTAATGTGTCTTGGCTAATGTGTCTTGGCTAATGTGTCTTGGCTAATGTGTCTTGGCTAAGGTGTCTTGGCTAATGTGTCTTGGCTAATGTGGCTTGGCTAATGTGTCTTGGCTAAGGTGTCTTGGCTAAGGTGTCTTGGCTTAGGTGTCTTGGCTAATGTGTCTTGGCTACGGTGTCTTGGCTAAGGTGTCTTGGCTAATGTGTCTTGGCTAAGGTGTCTTGGCTAATGTGTCTTGGCTAATGTGTCTTGGCTAAGGTGTCTTGGCTAATGTGTCTTGGCTAAGGTGTCTTGGCTAATGTGTCTTGGCTAAGGTTTTTTTTTTTTTTTTTACAAGGAGTTTAAAATCTTCGAAAGACACCCACAATGGGGGACATGGGATTTTTACCCAGTAAAAAACTCTCCTTGAACCCTGTGCACCCTCCCACGGAATCACCTCGCGGTATTACTTCATGGGAGGGGCAGTGCTGTGACACTCAGTCTGTCTTATGATACGCGCTAGCAACAAGCAACACTTTTGTTTGTTTTTTTTTTTTTTTTTTTTTCACAACACAACACAACACTGGACATCACATACACAGCACAGCACACACTCATGCGAGACCAAACCGTTGATCTTGTCGCCACTGTTTCTGCAGTTTCACCAGAATCGATCGCATCGCCGTTTCAGCTGCCTTCCACAGATCTGCACTCTGCAACATCACTTGCAGGATGTTCGACGCGTTCACTGCCGTTCCGCACTTGTCGCTCAATTGCTGGCGCTCCTCAGCAAATCTGGGACAGTAGAACAAAACGTGTTCAGCTGTCTCATCTACGTCCCCGCATGCTGGGCATCGTGGTGAAGCGGCATGTCGGAATCTATGCAGGTAGTTCCTGAAACAGCCATGACCGGAGAGAAATTGTGTGACGAAGAAGTTCACTTCGCCATGTTTCCTTCCCTTGGCTAAGGTGTCTTGGCTATGGTGTCTTGGCTTAGGTGTCTTGGCTAATGCGTCTTGGCTAAGGTGTCTTGGCTAAGGTGTCTTGGCTACGGTGTCTTGGCTAAGGTGTCTTGGCTAAGGTGTCTTGGCTAATGTGTCTTGGCTTATGTGTCTTGGCTAAGGTGTCTTGGCTAATGTGTCTTGGCTAATGTGTCTTGGCGAATGTGTCTTGGCTACGGTGTCTTGGCTAAGGTGTCTTGGCTAATGTGTCTTGGCTAATGTGTCTTGGCTAAGGTGTCTCGGCTAATGTGTCTTGGCTAAGGTGTCTTGGCTAATGTGTCTTGGCTAAGGTGTCTTGGCTAAGGTGTCTTGGCTAATGTGTCTTGGCTAAGGTGTCTTGGCTAATGTGTCTTTACTAATGTGTCTTGGCTAAGGTGTCTCGGCTAATGTGTCTTGGCTAAGGTGTCTTGGCTAAGGTGTCTTAGCTAATGTGTCTTGGCTAAGGTGTCTTGGCTAAGGTGTCTTGGCTAAGGTGTCTTGGCTAAGGTGTCTTGGCTAAGGTGTCTTAGCTAATGTGTCTCGGCTAAGGTGTCTTGGCTAAGGTGTCTTGGCTAAGGTGTCTTGGCTAATGTGTCTTGGCTAATGTGTCTTGGCTAATGTGTCTTGGCTAATGTGTCTCGGCTAATGTGTCTTGGCTAAGGTGTCTTGGCTAAGGTGTCTTGGCTAAGGTGTCTTGGCTAAGGTGTCTTGGCTAATGTGTCTTGGCTAAGGTGTCTTGGCTAATGTGTCTTGGCTAATGTGTCTTGGCTAAGGTGTCTTGGCTAAGGTGTCTTGGCTAAGGTGTCTTGGCTAAGGTGTCTTGGCTAAGGTGTCTTGGCTAAGGTGTCTTGGCTAAGGTGTCTCGGGTAATGTGTCTTGACTAATGTGTCTTGGCTAATGTGTCTTGGCTAAGATGTCTTGGCTAAGGTGTCTTGGCTTAGGTGTCCTGGCTAATGCGTCTTGGCTAAGGTGTCTTGGCTAAGCTGTCTTGGCTAAGGTGACTTGGCTAAGGTGTCTTGGCTAATGTGTCTCGGCTAATGTGTCTTGACTAATGTGTCTTGGCTAATGTGTCTTGGCTAATGTGTCTTGGCTAAGGTGTCTTGGCTAAGGTGTCTTGGCTAATGTGTCTTGGCTAATGTGTCTTGGCTAAGATGTCTTGGCTAATGTGTCTTGGCTAATGTGTCTTGGCTAATGTGTCTTGGCTAAGGTGTCTTGGCTAAGGTGTCTTCGCTAAGGTGTCTTGGCTAATGTGTCTTGGCTAAGGTGTCTTGGCTAAGGTGTCTTGGCTAATGTGTCTTGGCTAAGGTGTCTTGGCTAAGGTGTCTTGGCTAAGGTGTCTTGGCTAATGTGTCTTGGCTAAGGTGTCTTGGCTAAGGTGTCTCGGCTAAGGTGTCTTGGCTAAGGTGTCTTGGCTAAGGTGTCTTGCCTAAGGTGTCTCGGCTAATGTGTCTTGGCTAATGTGTCTTGGCTAATGTGTCTTGGCTAAGGTGTCTTGGCTAAGGTGTCTTGGCTAATGTGTCTTGGCTAATGCGTCTTGGCTAATGTGTCTTGGCTAAGGTGTCTTGGCTAAGGTGTCTTGGCTAAGGTGTCTTGGCTAAGGTGTCTTAGCTAATGTGTCTTGGCTAAGGTGTCTTGGCTAATGTGTCTTGGCTAAGGTGTCTTGGCTTAGGATTCTTGGCTAATGTGTCTTGACTAATGTGTCTTGGCTAATGTGTCTTGGCTAATGTGTCTCGGCTAATGTGTCTTGGCTTATGTGTCTTGGCTAATGTGTCTTGGCTAATGTGTCTTGGCTTATGTGTCTTGGCTAAGGTGTCTTGGCTAATGTGTCTTGGCCAATGTGTCTTGGCTAAGATGTCTTGGCTAATGTGTCTTGGCTAAGGTGTCTTGGCTAATGTGTCTTGGCTAATGTGTCTTGGCTAAGGTGTCTTGGCTAAGGTGTCTTCGCTAAGGTGTCTTGGCTAATGTGTCTTGGCTAAGGTGTCTTGGCTTAGGTGTCTTGGCTAATGTGTCTTGGCTAAGGTGTCTTGGCTAATGTGTCTCGGCTAATGTGTCTTGACTAATGTGTCTTGGCTAATGTGTCTTGGCTAAGGTGTTTTGGCTAAGGTGTCTTGGCTAATGTGTCTTGGCTAATGTGCCTTGGCTAATGTATCTTGGCTTATGTGTCTTGGCTAATATGTCTTGGATAATGTATCTTGGCTAAGGTGTCTTGGCTAAGGTGTCTTGCCTAAGGTGTCTCGGCTAATGTGTCTTGGCTAATGTGTCTTGGCTAATGTGTCTTGACTAAGGTGTCTTGGCTAATGTGTCTTGGCTAAGGTGTCTTGGCTAAGGTGTCTTGGCTAAGGTGTCTTGGCTAAGGTGTCTTGCCTAAGGTGTCTTGGCTAATGTGTCTTGGCTAATGTGTCTTGGCTAATGTGTCTTGGCTAAGGTGTCTTGGCTAAGGTGTCTTGGCTACGGTGTCTTGGCTAAGGTGTCTTGGCTAAGGTGTCTTGGCTAATGTGTCTTGGCTAATGTGTCTTGGCTAAGGTGTCTTGGCTTATGTGTCTTGGCTAATGTGTCTTGGCTAATGTGTCTTGGCTAATGTGTCTTGGCTAATGTGTCTTGGCTAATGTGTCTTGGCTAAGGCGTCTTGGCTAAGGTGTCTTGGCTAAGGTGTCTTGGCTAAGGTGTCTTGGCTAAGGTGTCTCGGCTAATGTGTTTTGGCTAAGGTGTCTTGGCTAATGTGTCTTGGCTAAGGTGTCTTGGCTAATGTGTCTTGGCTAAGGTGTCTTGGCTAAGGTGTCTTGGCTAAGGTGTCTTGCCTAAGGTGTCTCGGCTAATGTGTCTTGGCTTATGTGTCTTGGCTAATGTGTCTTGGCTAAGGTGTCTTGGCTAAGGTGTCTTGGCTTAGGTGTCTTGGCTAATGCGTCTTGGCTAATGTGTCTTGGCTAAGGTGTCTTGGCTAAGGTGTCTTGGCTAAGGTGTCTTGGCTAAGGTGTCTTAGCTAATGTGTCATGGCTAAGGTGTCTTGGCTAAGGTGTCTTGGCTTAGGTGTCTTGGCTAATGTGTCTTGGCTAATGTGTCTCGACTAATGTGTCTTGGCTAAGGTGTCTTGGCTAAGGTGTCTTGGCTAAGGTGTCTTGGCTAATGTGTCTTGGCTAAGGTGTCTTGGCTAAGGTGTCTCGGCTAATGTGTCTTGGCTAAGGTGTCTTGGCTAAGGTGTCTTAGCTAATGTGTCTTGGCTAAGGTGTCTTGGCTAATATGTCTTGGCTAAGGTGTCTTGGCTAATGTGTCTTGGCTAATGTGTCTTGGCTAAGGTGTCTTGGCTAAGGTGTCTTGGCTAATGTGTCTTGGCTAAGGTGTCTTGGCTAATGTGTCTTGGCTAAGGTGTATTGGCTAATGTGTCTTGGCTAATGTGTTTTGGCTAATGTGTTTTGGCTAATGTGTCTTGGCTAATGTGTCTTGGTTAATGTGTCTTGGCTAATGTGTCTTGGCTAAGGTGTCTTGGCTAAGGTGTCTTGGCTTAGGTGTCTTGGCTAATGCGTCTTGGCTAATGTGTCTTGGCTAAGGTGTCTTGGCTAAGGTGTCTTGGCTAAGGTGTCTTGGCTAATGTGTCTTGGATAATGTGTCTTGGCTAATGTGTCTTGGCTAAGGTGTCTTGGCTAATGTGTCTTGGCTAAGGTGTCTTGGCTAATGTGTCTTGGCTAAGGTGTCTTGGCTAAGGTGTCTTGGCTAATGTGTCGTGGCTAATGTGTCTTGACTAATGTGTCTTGGCTAATGTGTCTTGGCTAAGGTGTCTTGGCTAATGTGTCTTGGCTAAGGTGTCTTGGCTAATGTGTCTTGGCTAATGTGTCTTGGCTAATGTGTCTTGGCTAATGTGTCTTGGCTAAGGTGTCTTGGCTAATGTGTCTTGGCTAATGTGGCTTGGCTAATGTGTCTTGGCTAAGGTGTCTTGGCTAAGGTGTCTTGGCTTAGGTGTCTTGGCTAATGTGTCTTGGCTACGGTGTCTTGGCTAAGGTGTCTTGGCTAATGTGTCTTGGCTAAGGTGTCTTGGCTAATGTGTCTTGGCTAATGTGTCTTGGCTAAGGTGTCTTGGCTAATGTGTCTTGGCTAAGGTGTCTTGGCTAATGTGTCTTGGCTAAGGTTTTTTTTTTTTTTTTTTTTTTTTTTTTTTTTTTTTTTTTTTTTTTACAAGGAGTTTAAAATCTTCGAAAGACACCCACAATGGGGGACATGGGATTTTTACCCAGTAAAAAACTCTCCTTGAACCCTGTGCACCCTCCCACGGAATCACCTCGCGGTATTACTTCATGGGAGGGGCAGTGCTGTGACACTCAGTCTGTCTTATGATACGCGCTAGCAACAAGCAACACTTTTGTTTGTTTTTTTTTTTTTTTTTTTTTCACAACACAACACAACACTGGACATCACATACACAGCACAGCACACACTCATGCGAGACCAAACCGTTGATCTTGTCGCCACTGTTTCTGCAGTTTCACCAGAATCGATCGCATCGCCGTTTCAGCTGCCTTCCACAGATCTGCACTCTGCAACATCACTTGCAGGATGTTCGACGCGTTCACTGCCGTTCCGCACTTGTCGCTCAATTGCTGGCGCTCCTCAGCAAATCTGGGACAGTAGAACAAAACGTGTTCAGCTGTCTCATCTACGTCCCCGCATGCTGGGCATCGTGGTGAAGCGGCATGTCGGAATCTATGCAGGTAGTTCCTGAAACAGCCATGACCGGAGAGAAATTGTGTGACGAAGAAGTTCACTTCGCCATGTTTCCTTCCCTTGGCTAAGGTGTCTTGGCTATGGTGTCTTGGCTTAGGTGTCTTGGCTAATGCGTCTTGGCTAAGGTGTCTTGGCTAAGGTGTCTTGGCTACGGTGTCTTGGCTAAGGTGTCTTGGCTAAGGTGTCTTGGCTAATGTGTCTTGGCTTATGTGTCTTGGCTAAGGTGTCTTGGCTAATGTGTCTTGGCTAATGTGTCTTGGCGAATGTGTCTTGGCTAATGTGTCTTGGCTAAGGTGTCTTGGCTAATGTGTCTTGGCTAATGTGTCTTGGCTAAGGTGTCTCGGCTAATGTGTCTTGGCTAAGGTGTCTTGGCTAATGTGTCTTGGCTAAGGTGTCTTGGCTAAGGTGTCTTGGCTAATGTGTCTTGGCTAAGGTGTCTTGGCTAATGTGTCTTTACTAATGTGTCTTGGCTAAGGTGTCTCGGCTAATGTGTCTTGGCTAAGGTGTCTTGGCTAAGGTGTCTTAGCTAATGTGTCTTGGCTAAGGTGTCTTGGCTAAGGTGTCTTGGCTAAGGTGTCTTGGCTAAGGTGTCTTGGCTAAGGTGTCTTAGCTAATGTGTCTCGGCTAAGGTGTCTTGGCTAAGGTGTCTTGGCTAAGGTGTCTTGGCTAATGTGTCTTGGCTAATGTGTCTTGGCTAATGTGTCTTGGCTAATGTGTCTCGGCTAATGTGTCTTGGCTAAGGTGTCTTGGCTAAGGTGTCTTGGCTAAGGTGTCTTGGCTAAGGTGTCTTGGCTAATGTGTCTTGGCTAAGGTGTCTTGGCTAATGTGTCTTGGCTAATGTGTCTTGGCTAAGGTGTCTTGGCTAAGGTGTCTTGGCTAAGGTGTCTTGGCTAAGGTGTCTTGGCTAAGGTGTCTTGGCTAAGGTGTCTTGGCTAAGGTGTCTCGGGTAATGTGTCTTGACTAATGTGTCTTGGCTAATGTGTCTTGGCTAAGATGTCTTGGCTAAGGTGTCTTGGCTTAGGTGTCCTGGCTAATGCGTCTTGGCTAAGGTGTCTTGGCTAAGCTGTCTTGGCTAAGGTGACTTGGCTAAGGTGTCTTGGCTAATGTGTCTCGGCTAATGTGTCTTGACTAATGTGTCTTGGCTAATGTGTCTTGGCTAATGTGTCTTGGCTAAGGTGTCTTGGCTAAGGTGTCTTGGCTAATGTGTCTTGGCTAATGTGTCTTGGCTAAGATGTCTTGGCTAATGTGTCTTGGCTAATGTGTCTTGGCTAATGTGTCTTGGCTTGTGTGTCTTGGCTAATGTGTCTTGGCTAATGTGTCTTGGCTAATGTGTCTTGGCTAATGTGTCTTGGCTAATGTGTCTTGGCTAATGTGTCTTGGCTAAGGTGTCTTGGCTAAGGTGTCTTGGCTAAGGTGTCTTGGCTAAGGTGTCTTGGCTAAGGTGTCTCGGGTAATGTGTCTTGACTAATGTGTCTTGGCTAATGTGTCTTGGCTAAGATGTCTTGGCTAAGGTGTCTTGGCTTAGGTGTCCTGGCTAATGCGTCTTGGCTAAGGTGTCTTGGCTAAGCTGTCTTGGCTAAGGTGACTTGGCTAAGGTGTCTTGGCTAATGTGTCTCGGCTAATGTGTCTTGACTAATGTGTCTTGGCTAATGTGTCTTGGCTAAGGTGTCTTGGCTTAGGTGTCTTGGCTAAGGTGTCTTGGCTAATGTGTCTTGGCTAATGTGTCTTCGCTAATGTGTCTCGGCTAAGGTGTCTTGGCTAAGGTGTCTTGGCTAAGGTGTCTTGGCTAAGGTGTCTTGGCTAATGTGTCTTGGCTAAGGTGTCTTGGCTAATGTGTCTTTACTAATGTGTCTTGGCTAAGGTGTCTCGGCTAATGTGTCTTGGCTAAGGTGTCTTGGCTAAGGTGTCTTAGCTAATGTGTCTTGGCTAAGGTGTCTTGGCTAAGGTGTCTTGGCTAAGGTGTCTTGGCTAAGGTGTCTTGGCTAAGGTGTCTTAGCTAATGTGTCTCGGCTAAGGTGTCTTGGCTAAGGTGTCTTGGCTAAGGTGTCTTGGCTAATGTGTCTTGGCTAATGTGTCTTGGCTAATGTGTCTTGGCTAATGTGTCTCGGCTAATGTGTCTTGGCTAAGGTGTCTTGGCTAAGGTGTCTTGGCTAAGGTGTCTTGGCTAAGGTGTCTTGGCTAATGTGTCTTGGCTAAGGTGTCTTGGCTAAGGTGTCTCGGCTAATGTGTCTTGGCTTAGGTGTCTTGGCTAAGGTGTCTTAGCTAATGTGTCTTGGCTAAGGTGTCTTGGCTAAGGTGTCTTGGCTTAGGTGTCTTGGCTAATGTGTCTTGGCTAATGTGTCTTTACTAATGTGTCTTGGCTAAGGTGTCTCGGCTAATGTGTCTTGGCTAAGGTGTCTTGGCTTAGGTGTCTTGGCTAAGCTGTCTTGACTAAGGTGACTTGGCTAAGGTGTCTTGGCTAAGGTGTCGTGGCTCATGTGTCTTGGCTAATGTGTCTTGGCTAATGTGTCTTGGCTAATGTGTCTTGGCTAATGTGTCTTGGCTTGTGTGTCTTGGCTAATGTGTCTTGGCTAATGTGTCTTGGCTAATGTGTCTTGGCTAATGTGTCTTGGCTAATGTGTCTTGGCTAATGTGTCTTGGCTAAGGTGTCTTGGCTAATGTGTCTTGGCTAATGTGTCTTGGCTAAGGTGTCTTGGCTAAGGTGTCTTGGCTAAGGTGTCTTGGCTAAGGTGTCTTGGCTAAGGTGTCTTGGCTAAGGTGTCTTGGCTAAGGTGTCTCGGGTAATGTGTCTTGACTAATGTGTCTTGGCTAATGTGTCTTGGCTAAGATGTCTTGGCTAAGGTGTCTTGGCTTAGGTGTCCTGGCTAATGCGTCTTGGCTAAGGTGTCTTGGCTAAGCTGTCTTGGCTAAGGTGACTTGGCTAAGGTGTCTTGGCTAAGGTGTCGTGGCTCATGTGTCTTGGCTAATGTGTCTTGGCTAATGTGTCTTGGCTAATGTGTCTTGGCTAATGTGTCTTGGCTAATGTGTCTTGGCTAATGTGTCTTGGCTAATGTGTCTTGGCTTGTGTGTCTTGGCTAATGTGTCTTGGCTAATGTGTCTTGGCTAATGTGTCTTGGCTAATGTATCTTGGCTAATATGTCTTGGCTAATGTGTCTCGGCTAATGTGTCTTGGCTAAGGTGTCTTGACTAATGTGTCTTGGGTAATGTGTCTTGGCTAAGGTGTCTTGGCTAATGTGTCTTGGCTAAGGTGTCTTGGCTAATGTATCTTGGCTAAGATGTCTTGGCTAATGTGTCTTGGCTAAGGTGTCTTGGCTAAGGTGTCTTGGCTAAGGTGTCTTGCCTAAGGTGTCTCGGCTAATGTTTCTTGGCCAATGTGTCTTGGCTAATGTGTCTTGGCTAATGTGTCTTGGCTAAGGTGTCTTGGCTAAGGTGTCTTGGCTAAGGTGTCTTGGCTAATGTGTCTTGGCTAATGTGTCTTGGCTAATGTGTCTTGGCTAAGGTGTCTTGGCTAAGGTGTCTTGGCTAATGTGTCTTGACTTATGTGTCTTGGCTGAGGTGTCTTGGCTAAGGTGTCTTAGCTAATGTGTCTTGGCTAAGGTGTCTTGGCTTAGGTGTCTTGGCTAAGGTGTCTTGGCTAATGTGTCTTGGCTAAGGTGTCTTGGCTAATGTGTCTTGGCTAAGGTGTCTTGGCTAATGTGTCTTGGCTAAGGTGTCTTGGCTTAGGTGTCTTGGCTAAGGTGTCTTGGCTAATGTGTCTTGGCTAATGTGTCTTGGCTAATGTGTCTTGGCTAAGGTGTCTTGGCTAAGGTGTCTTGGATAATGCATCTTGGCTAAGGTGTCTTGGCTAAGGTGTCTTGGCTAAGGTGTCTTGGCTAAGGTGTCTTGGCTAAGGTGTCCTGGCTAATGTATCTTGCCTAATGTGTCTTGGCTAAGGTGTCTTGGCTTATGTGTCTTGGCTAAGGTGTCTTGGCTAATGTGTCTTGGCTAAGGTGTCTTGGCTAAGGTGTCTTGGCTAATGTGTCTTGGCTAATGTGTCTTGGCTAATGTGTCTTGGCTAAGGTGTCTTGGCTAAGGTGTCTTGGCTAAGGTGTCTCGGCTAATGTGTCTTGGCTAAGGTGTCTTGGCTAATGTGTATTGGCTAATGTGTCTTGGCTAATGTGTCTTGACTTATGTGTCTTGGCTGAGGTGTCTTGGCTAAGGTGTCTTAGCTAATGTGTCTTGGCTAAGGTGTCTTGGCTTAGGTGTCTTGGCTAATGTGTCTCGGCTAATGTGTCTTGGCTAAGGTGTCTTGGCTAATGTGTCTTGGCTAATGTGTCTTGGCTAAGGTGTCTTGGCTAAGGTGTCTTGGCTAAGGTGTCTTGGATAATGCATCTTGGCTAAGGTGTCTTGGCTAAGGTGTCTTGGCTAAGGTGTCTTGGCTAAGGTGTCTTGGCTAAGGTGTCTTGGCTAAGGTGTCTTGGCTAATGTGTCTTGGCTAATAAGTCTTGGCTAAGGTGTCTTGGCTTATGTGTCTTGGCAAAGGTGTCTTGGCTAATGTGTCTTGGCTAATGTGTCTTGGCTAAGGTGTCTTGGCTAATATGTCTTGGCTAATGTGTCTTGGCTAATGTGTCTTGGCTAAGGTGTCTTGGCTAATGTGTCTTGGCTACGGTGTCTTGGCTAAGGTGTCTTGGCTAATGTGTCTTGGCTAAGGTGTCTTGGCTAAGGTGTCTTGCCTAAGGTGTCTCGGCTAATATGTCTTGGCTAATGTGTCTTGGCTAATGTGTCTTGGCTAAGGTGTCTTGGCTAAGGTGTCTTGGCTTAGGTGTCTTGGCTAAGGTGTCTTGGCTAAGGTGTCTCGGCTAAGGTGTCTCGGCTAAGGTGTCTCGGCTAAGGTGTCTTGGCTAATGTGTCTTGGCTAATGTGTCTTGGCTAAGGTGTCTTGGCTAATGTGTCTTGGCTAATGTGGCTTGGCTAATGTGTCTTGGCTAAGGTGTCTTGGCTAAGGTGTCTTGGCTACGGTGTCTTGGCTAATGTGTCTTGGCTAAGGTGTCTTGGCTAATGTGTCTTGGCTAATGTGTCTTGGCTAATGTGTCTTGGCTAATGTGTCTTGGCTAAGGTGTCTCGGCTAAGGTGTCTTGGCTAATGTGTCTTGGCTAATGTGTCTTGGCTAATGTGTCTTGGCTAATGTGTCTTGGCTAATGTGTCCTGGCTAAGGTGTCTTGGCTAAGGTGTCTTGGCTAAGGTGTCTTGGCTAATGTGTCTTGGCTAAGGTGTCTTGGCTAATGTGTGTTGGCTATGGTGTCTTGGCTAAGGTGTCTTGGCTAAGGTGTCTTTGCTGATGTGTCTTGGCTAAGGTGTCTTAGCTAATGTGTCTTGGCTAAGGTGTCTCGGCTAAGGTGTCTTGGCTAATGTGTCTTGGCTAATGTGTCTTGGCTAAGGTGTCTTCGCTAAGGTGTCTTGGCTAAGGTGTCTTGGCTAATGTGTCTTGGCTAATGTGTCTCGGCTAATGTGTCTTGGCTAAGGTGTCTTGGCTAATGTGTCTCGGCTAATGTGTCTCGACTAATGTGTCTTGGCTAAGGTATCTTTGCTAATGTGTCTTGGCTAAGGTGTCTTGGCTAATGTGTCTTGGCTAAGGTGTCTTGGCTAATGTGTCTTGGATAATGTGTCATGGCTAAGGTGTCTTGGCTAATGTGTCTTGGCTAATGTGTCTCGGCTAATGTGTCTCGGCTAATATGTCTCGGCTAATGTGTCTTGGCTAATGTGTCTTGGCTAATGTGTCTCGGCTAATGTGTCTTGACTTATGTTTCTTGGCTAAGGTGTCTTGGCTAAGGTGTCTTAGCTAATGTGTCTTGGCTAAGGTGTCTTGGCTTAGGTGTCTTGGCTAAGGTGTCTTGGCTAAGGTGCTTTGGCTAAGGTGTCTTGGCTAATGTGTCTCGGCTAATGTGTCTTGGCTAATGTGTCTCGGCTAATGTGTCTTGGCTAAGGTGTCTTGGCTAAGGTGTCTTGGCTAAGGTGTCTTGGCTAAGGTGTCTTGGCTAAGGTGTCTTGGCTAAGGTGTCTTGGCTAATGTGTCTTGGCTAAGGTGTCTTGGCTAAGGTGTCTCGGCTAATGTGTCTTGGCTAAGGTGTCTTGGCTAAGTTGTCTTGGCTAATGTGTCTTGGCTAAGGTGTCTTGGCTAAGGTGTCTTGGCATAGGTGTCTTGGCTAATGTGTCTTGGCTAATGTGTCTTGGCTAAGGTGTCTCGGCTAATGTGTCTTGGCTAATGTGTCTTGGCTAATGTGTCTCGGCTAATGTGTCTTGACTTATGTGTCTTGGCTGAGGTGTCTTGGCTAAGGTGTCTTAGCTAATGTGTCTTGGCTAAGGTGTCTTGGCTTAGGTGTCTTGGCTAAGCTGTCTTGGCTAAGGTGACTTGGCTAAGGTGTCTTGGCTAAGGTGTCGTGGCTCATGTGTCTTGGCTAATGTGTCTTGGCTAATGTGTCTTGGCTAATGTGTCTTGGCTAATGTGTCTTGGCTAATGTGTCTTGGCTAATGTGTCTTGGCTTGTGTGTCTTGGCTAATGTGTCTTGGCTAATGTGTCTTGGCTAATGTGTCTTGCCTAATGTGTCTTGGCTAATATGTCTTGGCTAATGTGTCTTGGCTAATGTGTCTTGGCTAATGTGTCTTGGCTAAGGTGTCTTGGCTAATGTGTCTTGGCTAATGTGTCTTGGCTAAGGTGTCTTGGCTTAGGTGTCTTGGCTAAGGTGTCTTGGCTAAGGTGCTTTGGCTAAGGTGTCTTGGCTAATGTGTCTCGGCTAATGTGTCTTGGCTAATGTGTCTCGGCTAATGTGTCTCGGCTAATGTGTCTTGGCTAAGGTGTCTTGGCTAAGGTGTCTTGGCTAAGGTGTCTTGGCTAAGGTGTCTTGGCTAAGGTGTCTTGGCTAAGGTGTCTTGGCTAATGTGTCTTGGCTAAGGTGTCTTGGCTAAGGTGTCTCGGCTAATGTGTCTTGGCTAAGGTGTCTTGGCTAAGTTGTCTTGGCTAATGTGTCTTGGCTAAGGTGTCTTGGCTAAGGTGTCTTGGCATAGGTGTCTTGGCTAATGTTTCTTGGCTAAGGTGTCTTGGCTAAGGTGTCTTAGCTAATGTGTCTTGGCTAAGGTGTCTTGGCTTAGGTGTCTTGGCTAAGGTGTCTTGGCTTAGGTGTCTTGGCTAAGGTGTCTTGGCTAATGTGTCTCGGCTAATGTGTCTTGGCTAATGTGTCTCGGCTAATGTGTCTTGGCTAAGGTGTCTTGGCTAAGGTGTCTTGGCTAAGGTGTCTTGGCTAAGGTGTCTTGGCTAATGTGTCTTGGCTAAGGTGTCTTGGCTAAGGTGTCTCGGCTAATGTGTCTTGGCTAAGGTGTCTTGGCTAAGTTGTCTTGGCTAATGTGTCTTGGCTAAGGTGTCTTGGCTAAGGTGTCTTGGCTTAGGTGTCTTGGCTAATGTGTCTTGGCTAATGTGTCTTGGCTAAGGTGTCTCGGCTAATGTGTCTTGGCTAATGTGTCTTGGCTAATGTGTCTCGGCTAATGTGTCTTGACTTAAGTGTCTTGGCTGAGGTGTCTTGGCTAAGGTGTCTTAGCTAATGTGTCTTGGCTAAGGTGTCTTGGCTTAGGTGTCTTGGCTAAGGTGTCTTGGCTTAGGTGTCTTGGCTAAGGTGTCTTGGCTAATGTGTCTCGGCTAATGTGTCTTGGCTAATGTGTCTCGGCTAATGTGTCTTGGCTAAGGTGTCTTGGCTAAGGTGTCTTGGCTAAGGTGTCTTGGCTAAGGTGTCTTGGCTAAGGTGTCTTGGCTAAGGTGTCTCGGGTAATGTGTCTTGACTAATGTGTCTTGGCTAATGTGTCTTGGCTAAGATGTCTTGGCTAAGGTGTCTTGGCTTAGGTGTCTTGGCTAAAGCGTCTTGGCTAAGGTGTCTTGGCTAAGCTGTCTTGGCTAAGGTGACTTGGCTAAGGTGTCTTGGCTAAGGTGTCGTGGCTCATGTGTCTTGGCTAATGTGTCTTGGCTAATGTGTCTTGGCTAATGTGTCTTGGCTAATGTGTCTTGGCTAATGTGTCTTGGCTAAGGTGTCTTGGCTTGTGTGTCTTGGATAATGTGTCTTGGCTAATGTGTCTTGGCTAATGTGTCTTGGCTAATGTGTCTTGGCTAATATGTCTTGGCTAATGTGTCTTGGCTAATGTGTCTTGGCTAATGTGTCTTGGCTAAGGTGTCTTGGCTAATGTGTCTTGGCTAAGGTGTCTTGGCTTATGTGTCTTGGCTAAGGTGTCTTGGCTAAGGTGTCTTGGCTAAGGTGTCTTGGCTAAGGTGTCTTGGCTAAGGTGTCTCGGGTAATGTGTCTTGACTAATGTGTCTTGGCTAATGTGTCTTGGCTAAGATGTCTTGGCTAAGGTGTCTTGGCTTAGGTGTCTTGGCTAATGCGTCTTGGCTAAGGTGTCTTGGCTAAGCTGTCTTGGCTAAGGTGTCTTGGCTAAGGTGTCGTGGCTCATGTGTCTTGGCTAATGTGTCTTGGCTAATGTGTCTTGGCTAATGTGTCTTGGCTAATGTGTCTTGGCTAATGTGTCTTGGCTAATGTGTCTTGGCTTGTGTGTCTCGGCTAATGTGTCTTGGCTAATGTGTCTTGGCTAATGTGTCTTGGCTAATGTGTCTTGGCTAATGTGTCTTGGCTAATATGTCTTGGCTAATGTGTCTTGGCTAATGTGTCTTGGCTAAGGTGTCTTGACTAATGTGTCTTGGGTAATGTGTCTTGGCTAAGGTGTCTTGGCTAATGTGTCTTGGCTAAGGTGTCTTGGCTAATGTATCTTGGCTAAGGTGTCTTGGCTAATGTGTCTTGGCTAAGGTGTCTTGGCTAAGGTGTCTTGGCTAAGGTGTCTTGCCTAAGGTGTCTCGGCTAATTTTTCTTGGCCAATGTGTCTGGGCTAATGTGTCTTGGCTAAGGTGTTTTGGCTAAGGTGTCTTGGCTTAGGTGTCTTGGCTAATGCGTCTTGGCTAAGGTGTCTTGGCTAAGGTGTCTTGGCTAAGGTGTCTTGGCTAAGGTGTCTTGGCTAAGGTGTCTTGACTAATGTGTCTTGGCTAATGTGTCTTGGCTAAGGTGTCTTGGCTTATGTGTCTTGGCTAATGTGTCTTGGCTAAGGTGTCTTGGCTAATGTGTCTTGGCTAATATGTCTTGGCTAATGTGTCTTGGCTAATGTGTCTTGGCTAAGGTGTCTTGGCTAAGGTGTCTTGGCTAAGGTGTCTCGGGTAATGTGTCTTGACTAATGTGTCTTGGCTAATGTGTCTTGGCTAAGATGTCTTGGCTAAGGTGTCTTGGCTTAGGTGTCTTGGCTAATGCGTCTTGGCTAAGGTGTCTTGGCTAAGCTGTCTTGGCTAAGGTGACTTGGCTAAGGTGTCTTGGCTAAGGTGTCGTGGCTCATGTGTCTTGGCTAATGTGTCTTGGCTAATGTGTCTTGGCTAATGTGTCTTGGCTAATGTGTCTTGGCTAATGTGTCTTGGCTAATGTGTCTTGGCTTGTGTGTCTTGGCTAATGTGTCTTGGCTAATGTGTCTTGGCTAATGTGTCTTGGCTAATGTGTCTTGGCTAATATGTCTTGGCTAATGTGTCTTGGCTAATGTGTCTTGGCTAAGGTGTCTTGACTAATGTGTCTTGGGTAATGTGTCTTGGCTAAGGTGTCTTGGCTAATGTGTCTTGGCTAAGGTGTCTTGGCTAATGTATCTTGGCTAAGGTGTCTTGGCTAATGTGTCTTGGCTAAGGTGTCTTGGCTAAGGTGTCTTGGCTAAGGTGTCTTGCCTAAGGTGTCTCGGCTAATGTTTCTTGGCCAATGTGTCTTGGCTAATGTGTCTTGGCTAAGGTGTCTTGGCTAAGGTGTCTTGGCTAAGGTGTCTTGGCTAATGCGTCTTGGCTAAGGTGTCTTGGCTAAGGTGTCTTGGCTAAGGTGTCTTGGCTAAGGTGTCTTGGCTAAGGTGTCTTGACTAATGTGTCTTGGCTAATGTGTCTTGGCTAAGGTGTCTTGGCTTATGTGTCTTGGCTAATGTATCTTGGCTAAGGTGTCTTGGCTAATGTGTCTTGGCTAATATGTCTTGGCTAATGTGTCTTGGCTAATGTGTCTTGGCTAAGGTGTCTTGGCTAATGTGTCTTGGCTAAGGCGTCTTGGCTAATGTGTCTTGGCTAAGGTGTCTTGGCTAAGGTGTCTTGGCTAATGTGTCTTGGCTAAGGTGTCTTGGCTAAGGTGTCTTGGCTAAGGTGTCTTGGCTAATGTGTCTTGGCTAATGTGTCTTGGCTAATGTGTCTTGGCTAAGGTGTCTTGGCTAATGTATCTTGGCTAAGGTGTCTTGGCTAAGGTGTCTCGGCTAATGTGTCTTGGCTAATGTGTCTTGGCTAATGTGTCTTGGCTAATGTGTCTTGGCTAATGTGTCTTGGCTAAGGTGTCTTGGCTAAGGTGTCTTGGCTAAGGTGTCTTGACTAATGTGTCTTGGCTAATGTGTCTTGGCTAAGGTGTCTTGGCTAAGGTGTCTTGGCTAAGGTGTCTTGGCTAAGGTGTCTTGGCTAATGTGTCTTGGCTAATGTGTCTTGGCTAATGTGTCTTGGCTAAGGTGTCTTGGCTAAGGTGTCTTGGCTAATGTGTCTTGGCTAATGTGTCTTGGCTAAGGTGTCTTGGCTAAGGTGTCTTGGCTAAGGTGTCTTGGCTAAGGTGTCTTGGCTAATGTGTCTTGGCTAATGTGTCTTGGCTAATGTGTCTTGGCTAATGTGTCTTGGCTAAGGTGCCTTGGCTAATGTGTCTTGGCTAAGGTGTCTTGGCTAAGGTGTCTTGGCTAAGGTGTCTTGGCTAATGTGTCTTGGCTAAGGTGTCTTGGCTAATGTGTCTTGGCTAAGGTGTCTTGGCTAATGTGTCTTGGCTAAGGTGTCTTGGCTAATGTGTCTTGGCTAAGGTGTCTTGGCTAATGTGTCTTGGCTAATGTGTTTTGGCTTATGTGTCTTGGCTAATGTGTCTTGGCTAATGTGTCTTGGCTAATGTGTCTTGGCTAAGGTGTCTTGGCTAAGGTGTCTTGGCTAAGGTGTCTTGGCTTAGGTGTCTTGGCTAATGCGTCTTGGCTAAGGTGTCTTGGCTAAGGTGTCTTGGCTAAGGTGTCTTGGCTAAGGTGTCTTGGCTAAGGTGTCTTGGCTAAGGTGTCTTGGCTAAGGTGTCTTGGCTAATGTGTCTCGGCTAATGTGTCTTGGCTAATGTGTCTTGGCTAATATGTCTTGGCTAATGTGTCTTGGCTAAGGTGTCTTGGCTAAGGTGTCTTGGCTAAGGTGTCTCGGCTAATGTGTCTTGGCTAATGTGTCTTGGCTAATGTGTTTTGGCTAAGGTGTCTTGGCTAATGTGTCTTGGCTAAGGTGTCTTGGCTAATATGTCTTGGCTAATGTGTCTTGGCTAAGGTGTCTTGCCTAAGGTGTCTCGGGTAATGTGTCTTGGCTAAGGTGTCTTGGCTAATGTGTCTTGGCTAAGGTGTCTTGGCTAATGCGTCTTGGCTAAGGTGTCTTGGCTAAGGTGTCTTGGCTAATGTGTCTTGGCTAAGGTGTCTTGGCTAATGTGTCTTGGCTAATGTGTCTTGGCTAAGGTGTCTTGGCTTATGTGTCTCGGCTAATGTGTCTTGGCTAATGTGTCTTGGCTAATGTGTCTTGGCTAATATGTCTTGGCTAATGTGTCTCGGCTAATGTGTCTTGGCTAAGGTGTCTTGGCTAATGTGTCTTGGCTAATGTGCCTTGGCTAAGGCGTCTTGGCTAATGTGTCTTGGCTAAGGTGTCTTGGCTAATGTGTCTTGGCTAATGTGTCTTGGCTAAGGTTTCTTGGCTAAGGTGTCTTGGCTAATGTGTCTTGGCTAATGTGTCTTGGCTAAGGTGTCTTGGCTAATGTGTCTTGGCTAAGGTGTCTTGGCTAAGGTGTCTTGGCTAATGTGTCTTGGCTAATGTGTCTTGGCTAAGGTGTCTTGGCTAATGTGTCTTGGCTAAGGTGTCTTGGCTAATGTGTCTTGGCTAATGTGTCTTGGCTAATGTGTCTTGGCTAAGGTGTCTTGGCTAAGGTGTCTTGGCTATTGTGTCTTGGCTAAGGTGTCTTGGCTAATGTGTCTTGGCTAATGTGTCTTGGCTAAGGTGTCTTGGCTAAGGTGTCTTGGCTAATGTGTCTTGGCTAAGGTGTCTTGGCTAAGGTGTCTCGGCTAATGTGTCTTGGCTAAGGTGTCTTGGCTAAGGTGTCTTGGCTAAGGTGTCTTGGCTAAGGTGTCTTGGCTAAGGTGTCTTGGCTAATGTGTCTTGGCTAAGGTGTCTTGGCTAAGGTGTCTTGGCTAAGGTGTCTTGGCTAAGGTGTCTTGGCTAATGTGTCTTGGCTAATGTGTCTTGGCTAATGTGTCTTGGCTATGGTGTCTTGGCAAAGGTGTCTTGGCTAAGGTGTCTTGGCTAAGGTGTCTTGGCTAATGTGTCTTGGCTAATGTGTCTTGGCTAAGGTGTCTTATCTAAGGTGTCTTGGCTAAGGTGTCTTGGCTAAGGTGTCTTGGCTAATGTGTCTTGGCTAATGTGTCTTGGCTAATGTGTCTTGGCTAAGGTGTCTTGGCTAAGGTGTCTTGGCTAATGTGTCTTGGCTAATGTGTCTTGGCTAAGGTGTCTTTTTTTTTTTTTTTTTTTTTTTTTTTTTTTTTTTTTTTTTTTTACAAGGAGTTTAAAATCTTCGAAAGACACCCACCATGGGGGACATGGGATTTTTACCCAGTAAAAAACTCTCCTTGGACCCTTTGCACCCTCCCACGGAATCACCTGACGGTATTACGTCATGGAAGGGGCAGTGCTGTGCACTCAGTCTGTATTGCCTATTGGTACGCGCTAGCAACTTCGTACACCGATTTGACACTGGTTTTAACATTCACTTCACTACACACGGGCACAATAAAACACAACACACAAGCAACACTCAGGCTCGACCAAGCAGCTGATCCGCCTTCCACCGACACTGTAACTTTTGTACGATAAGCCGCATCGTTGTCGACGCGGCCTCCCACATCTCTGCACTTTCCAGCATAGCATTCACCAGGTTGCCAACGTTAGCAGCAGTACCACACTTGACGTTCAATTGTAGACGTTCCTCAGCAAACCTCGGACAATAAAACAGCACATGTTCTGCCGTTTCTTCTTCGCCGGTGCATGTAGGACAGCAGGAAGACGACGCGTGCCGGAAGCGGTGGAGATAGCTTCTGAAGCATCCGTGTCCAGAGAGGAATTGTGTCATGAAGAAATTCACATCACCATGCTTTCTTTCCACCCAGGGCTCGACTTCGGGGATAAGGCGGTACGTCCATCTCCCCTTAGATGAACTGGACCAGGATTCCTGCCACCTTCTCATTGAGCGCTGCTTCGCCACTTTCCTAGAGCCAGCACTTGGTTCCCCCGTCCGTGCAATGTGGAAGCACTCCATGTCTTCGGTTAGGGTAAGGCATACTGGCATCATTCCGGCAATAACGCAGACAGCTTCGAATGAGATTGTCCTGTATGCGCTGGCGACGCGCATAGCCAATCTTCTATGCACTCTGTTGACAGCAGTCTGGTGTTGCTGCTGTGATAGTATGTGCGCCCACACTGGTGCCCCATATCGCAGTGCTGAGATGGCTACTTCAGCGTGGAGACGTCTAATACGGCTAGCTGGCCCTCCGATGTTTGGCATGAACGATGCTAGCATGTTAGATATCTTGCCCGCTTTATTGCAAGCTTGCTTCAGGTGCTCCTTGAAAAGCAGTCGATCATCAATGATTACACCGAGATATTTAAGGTGCCGAGCTGTCTGAATGCGAGCCGACCCTACCTGTATCACTGCTTCTTTAATTTCTTTGTGACTGCTTATAAGTATACACTCTGTCTTCGCGTGTGCTATGTGCAGTCTTACCTCTCGCATCCACGCGTCTATTCTGTTGATTGCTTCAGTGCCAAACACTTCCACCTCTTCAACGAACTCCCCAGATATCGTGAGGGCAATATCATCAGCAAAGCCGAATAGTTTTGCACCTGGAGGCAGATCCAGATTAAGCACGTCATTGTACATGACGTTCCACAGGGTGGGACCAAGAACTGATCCCTGTGGAACGCCTGCTGTTATGTTCCACATTCTTGTACCATCGGACGTGTCGTAAATTAGCTTCCGCTCGTGAAGGTAGCTTCTAAGCAGCCGGCACAGGTACGGGGGAACCTTCATGCGCTCTAATGCTGCTGCTATCGCCTCCCAGCTGGCGCTGTTAAACGCGTTCTTCACGTCAATCGTGATGACCGCGCAGAACCGTTGTCCACATCTTTTCCGGTTGAATGCTGACTGTCCCTGTTCCAGGACGGAGAGTATCGCGTCAATGGTGCACCGCCTCTTTCGGAATCCAAACTGCTTTTCGGACAGCCCAAATTGACTTTCGGTGAAAGCAGTTAGTCGAGTGAGAATCGCCATCTCGGTTACCTTCGCCAAACAGTCTACAAGGCCTAGAGGCCTTAGGGCTGACGAGTCACCCGGAGGTTTCCCAGGTTTTGGAATGAGTACCAGTTGCTGTCTCTTCCATATATCTGGGAATTGACCCGACTCTAGGATGTGCTGCAATACGGCTTGAAATACCGCCGGATACGTCTGCATCGCTATTTTAACAGCTTCATTTGGGATGCCATCCGGGCCCGGTGCCTTGCCTGCCTTAAGCCGATCTGCGAGTACTAGTACCTCGTCCATGGTTATGGGTACAGGTAGTGATTCAGGGGTACTGAAGATTTGGCTCAGAACTGGAGGGTCATGGGTTGGAAACAACTGCTCAATTATATCTCGCAATTTCAACGGGCATCGCTCAATGGGGTCGTCTTTCAGTTTTGCTCTGTTCATCACGGTTTTATACGCAGATCCCCAAGGGTTTCGGGCAATTTCTGAGCACAGATCTACAAAACTGCGTTCTTTGCTAACTTTAATTTGTCTTTTCAAATCCGATCTGGCCTTAACGTATGCAGCCCGTAGCAGTTCCCTTGTTATCGGACATTTTTCTCGCTGGTATTTCCTTCGTGCTATGGAACACGCTTCCCTGCAGCTTTTAACCTGGAGGTTCCACCAGTAGGCGGGGCGTCGTCTACGATTTGGTGGTTTCCTTCTGGGCATTGTGGCATCACATGCCCTGGCAATGGCTGTGGCTAGGTCTGATGCATTTCGAGTGTCTGCAAAGTTACCAAATCTGAGGGCTTCTACAAATGTTTCTCGGTCGAAGAATTTGTTCCTCCAGCCTCGATTATTTGGACTTGTCGTAGCTGTTTCTCGTTTCGTACCGATTTTATACCGGATCACTCGATGGTCGCTAAGTATATAAGTTTCGCTAACGCGCCAGTTTAAGGTGTGTGTCAGTGCTGGGCTGCAAAACGTGACGTCTATGATTGACGTTCTACCGTTTCTACTGAACGTGGGAGTTGCACCCACGTTGCATAGCACCACATTTAGGCGGGATATGCTATCCAGAAGCGCATCACCTCTGCTGTTAGTAAGCCTGCTGACCCAGGCAACGGCCAAGGCATTGAAATCTCCTGCTATTACTACTGGATTAAGACCATCAATCTCCGCTGTCAGGTTGTCTAGCATCGTGTGGAATCTGTCTATGTCCCAACTGGGAGGAGCGTAGCAGCTGGCGAGGAATACCCCGTTGATTTCCACTACGACGAAACCTTCGTATGTTCTGGATATAATTCTCTGTATAGGGTATTTACCCACCGCCCATATTGCCGCCATCGTTTTCATATCCGAGACCCAGTTATTTGTACCATCGACAGCACGGTAGGGTTCAGAGATGATAGCAACGTCTCCCTTTTCCTCTATCATCGCTTGCCACAGCAAATCTTGTGCGGCTTCGCAATGGTTCAGATTTGCTTGGATTATTTCCATGCTGTTTGCCTTATCGCTGGGCATGCAGCTGTCGCAGTCTGGTGGGAATTTTGACCTGGTGCACAAAGTAGGCAACGTGCGGGTTTGGTGCAGCTCCGAGCCTTATGGCCTTTTTCCCCACATCGCAGGCACAGTTCCGATCTATCTGGACCCTTGCAGTTTCGCGAGAGGTGACCAAACTCCCAACATCGATAGCACCTTGTTCTTGTTGGTACGACTCTCACAGAGCAGACTGACCAACCGATTTGAATCGTATCTGATGCTGCCACTAACAAAGCTACTTTTGATGGCATTTTAATGTATGCTGTCTGCGTGCCATTAAACGCTGGCCTCAGCTTTACCTCCAAAGGAGACTTTCCCATCTCGAACCGGTTTCGCAGGCATTGTTCAAGTTCCTCTGCGGTCGTAGCGTCGTCAATGTCTCGACATTCAACTGTAGTTTCGTTCCCGAGGACCTTCACTTGGCCAGATTCTCCAACGGTCTCCTGGAGCATATCCTTAAAATCCGCTCCATTTACACCATCCTCTGTCTTTAGCTCAAACAACATGTTACCGTTCTGTGTTCGTCTAACTTTGGAGACACATTTCCCCAGAGCTTGGAGGCTTGGGTCATCTTTGACTTTCCGCAGGATGCTTGCGTAGCTATCGGCTTCTCTTAGGCCAACCACTATCGCCTCTGACCTTGGATGTCTCGGGATAGGTTTTGGCTTGGGTAGGCTGGGAGTAGCTGGTATATCACTGTCGGTGGTTGGTTTGTTCTTCTGCTGTTTTCTTTTCGCCACCGTAATCCATTCTCCATTGAGTTGGGTTGTACCGTTTTCGCAGTTTCTGGCTCTTTGTGGATTGCCAGTTACTTCACTCTTCTGCTTTTTGGTTGTTTCTTCTTCCGCATACGGCGTTCTCTCGTTCCTCCCTCTTTTCGAAGATGTAGGTATATCCGAGAGGATCACTGGCGTCAGTGGAAGAGCGCTACTGTTTAATGAGCCGCCTAGGGCCTTTTCCGCTCTCTCGGCCCGTAGCTTCCACGTAAGCAGCTCGCGTTCCACACAGGTAAGCGCTGCGACTATCTTCACCGCCATTCTTTTGATAGGCGCATGCACGTTGTTGCGATCCTTAGTAAAAAGATGCAACTCTTTCGCCGTTGACAAAGCTTCTTGGAGCTTGTTGAAGTCGTTGGTGGGACCCTACTCTTGCGGTGGCATGCTCGACACTTCCGTTGACTTAACATTCGCTCCTTGCTCCACAGTAACCGTTTCTGAGCTAGCTGCAGCTTCATTGTTGGCGTCACCTTTATCTTCCCTCTGGCTTGTATCTCCCTTAGGGGGTGACCGTGCGGTCTTATTGCTGCGAGCAAAAAAGTCTTTCAACGTTGACCCGAAAGAGGTTGAGTGGCTTTCCTCGGATCCACTCATCGTATCAAATAATTATAGGATTATCAAAATTATTTATTTTGTATGAGTACTCACGTGCCCATCGTGTAACATGACCTTAAGTGGCACTCACCGCATTTGAAGAACGCAGTAAGGCACAGGGCTCATTTGGACTTATGCACGCACTCTCAAACCACACAGGGACACTCAGGATCACTTATGAGGAGGATGGTAAAAGCCACTAATGCCGCTCACGCAGTTGCGCGGTTGTATGCGTGTAGGCACGTTTAAGCTTCAAATACGGCAATATGCGTGTAAACTCGTGCGTCTGATCACTATCACTTACACCTGGACACTTTCAACGTTGATGGAAGCGTATGACACTGGCCGCTACCGGCACTTAAACACGGAATACACAGAACGAACACTTTTGTTGCTAGCGACGCACCGTAAACAGTCAAACTGTAAACAAACAGACTTTCGCACGAAAGGCCGGGTTTGATGGTTTGAAACAGCTGACCTGTGCGGCGCAGCCTAGATAGGGCCGCCTGCAGTCCGCCGCATATGCGGCCTAGAGCCCTGTGGGCTTCTCCAGGGCACGCAGCTCTTTCACTGTACAAAACTGCCCTCAAAAAACACTTGTAGCGTCCGTTTCTGGGCGCGAAAAGGTTGGCCGTGGTCAGAATATCCAGACAATTGGAAATCTGAGCGACCAAAACACAATCAACTGGTATATTTTTAATCAACACTCCAGAGCAACACTTTTCACGTCCGACTACGTCCGTCACGTCCGAGCTGGCTCACGTCCGAGCTGGCCCTGGCTAAGGTGTCTTGGCGAATGTGTCTTGGCTAATGTGTCTTGGCTAAGGTGTCTTGGCTAATGTGTCTTGGCTAAGGTGTCTTGGCTAATGTGTCTTGGCTAATGTGTCTTGGCTAAGGTGTCTTGGCTAATGTGTCTTGGCTAAGGTGTCTTGGCTGAGGTGTCTTGGCTAATGCGTCTTGGCTAAGGTGTCTTGGCTAAGGTGTCTTGGCTAAGGTGTCTTGGCTAATGTGACTTTTCTAAGGTGTCTTGGCTAAGGTGTCTTGGCTAAGGTGTCTTGGCTATGGTGTCTTGGCTAAGGTGTCTTGCCTAAGGTGTCTTGGCTAAGGTGTCTTGGCTAAGGTGTCTTGGCTAATGTGTCTTGGCTAATGTGTCTTGGCTAAGGTGTCTTGGCTAAGGTGTCTTGGCTAAGGTGTCTTGGCTAATGTGTCTTGGCTAAGGTGTCTTGGCTAATGTGTCTTGGCTAATGTGTCTTGGCTAAGGTGTCTTGGCTAATGTGTCTTGGCTAAGGTGTCTTGGCTAATGTGTCTTGGCTAAGGTGTCTTGGCTAAGGTGTCTTGGCTAATGCGTCTTGGCTAAGGAGTCTTGGCTAATGTGTCTTGGCTAAGGTGTCTTGGCTAATGTGTCTTTTCTAAGGTGTCTTGGCTAATGTGTCTTGGCTAAGGTGTCTTGGCTAAGGTGTCTTGGCTAAGGTGTCTTGGCTAATGTGTCTTGGCTAAGGTGTCTTGGCTAATGTGTCTTGGCTAAGGTGTCTTGGCTAATGTGTCTTGGCTAAGGTGTCTTGGCTAATGTGTCTTGGCTAAGGTGTATTGGCTAATGTGTCTTGGCTAATGTGTTTTGGCTAATGTGTCTTGGCTAATGTGTCTTGGCTAATGTGTCTTGGCTAAGGTGTCTTGGCTAAGGTGTCTTGGCTAAGGTGTCTTGGCTTAGGTGTCTTGGCTAATGCGTCTTGGCTAAGGTGTCTTGGCTAAGGTGTCTTGGCTAAGGTGTCTTGGCTAAGGTGTCTTGGCTAAGGTGTCTTGGCTAATGTGTCTCGGCTAATGTGTCTTGGCTAATGTGTCTTGGCTAATATGTTTTGGCTAAGGTGTCTTGGCTAATGTGTCTTGGCTAAGGTGTCTTGGCTAATATGTCTTGGCTAATGTGTCTTGGCTAAGGTGTCTTGCCTAAGGTGTCTCGGCTAATGTGTCTTGGCTAAGGTGTCTTGGCTAATGTGTCTTGGCTAAGGTGTCTTGGCTAATGCGTCTTGGCTAAGGTGTCTTGGCTAATGTGTCTTGGCTAATGTGTCTTGGCTAAGGTGTCTTGGCTAATGTGTCTTGGTTAATGTGTCTTGGCTAAGGTGTCTTGGCTTACGTGTCTCGGCTATTGTGTCTTGGCTAATGTGTCTTGGCTAATGTGTCTTGGCTAATATGTCTTGGCTAATGTGTCTTGGCTAAGGTGTCTTGGCTAATGTGTCTTGGCTAATGTGTCTTGGCTAATGTGTCATGGCTAAGGTGTCTTGGCTAAGGTGTCTTGGCTAATATGTCTTGGCTAATGTGTCTTGGCTAATGTGTCTTGGCTAATGTGTCTTGGCTAAGGTGTCTTGGCTAAGGTGTCTTGGCTAATGTGTCTTGGCTAAGGTGTCTTGGCTAATGTGTCTTGGCTAAGGTGTCTTGGCTAATGTGTCTTGGCTAATGTGTCTTGGCTAAGGTGTCTTGGCTAAGGTGTCTTGGCTAATGTGTCTTGGCTAATGTGTCTTGGCTAAGGTGTCTTGGCTAATGTGTCTTAGCTAAGGTGTCTTGGCTAAGGTGTCTTGGCTAATGTGTCTTGGCTAATGTGTCTTGGCTAAGGTGTCTTGGCTAATGTGTCTTGGCTAAGGTGTCTTGGCTAATGTGTCTTGGTTAATGTGTCTTGGCTAAGGTGTCTTGGCTAATGTGTCTTGGGTAAGGTGTCTTGGCTAATGTGTCTCGGCTAATGTGTCTTGACTTATGTGTCTTGGCTAATGTGTCTTGGCTAAGGTGTCTTGGCTAAGGTGTCTTGGCTTATGTGTCTTGGCTAATGTGTCTTGGCTAATGTGTCTTGGCTAAGGTGTCTTGGCTAAGGTGTCTTGGCTAAGGTGTCTTGGCTAATGTGTCTTGGCTAAGGTGTCTTGGCTAAGGTGTCTTGGCTAAGGTGTCTTGGCTAATGTGTCTTGGCTAAGGTGTTTCGGCTAATGTGTCTTGGCTAAGGTGTCTTGGCTAAGGTGTCTTGGCTAAGGTGTCTTGGCTAAGGTGTCTTGGCTAAGGTGTCTTGGCTAACGTGTCTTGGCTAATGTGTCTTGGCTAAGGTGTCTTGGCTAAGGTTTCTTGGCTAAGGTGTCTTGGCTAAGGTGTCTTGGCTAAGGTGTCTTGGCTAATGTGTCTTGGCTAATGTGTCTTGGCTAAGGTGTCTTGACAAAGGTGTCTTGGCTAAGGTGTCTTGGCTAATGTGTCTTGGCTAATGTGTCTTGGCTAAGGTGTCTTGGCTAAGGTGTCTTGGCTAATGTGTCTTGGCTAAGGTGTCTTGGCTAATGTGTCTTGGCTAAGGTGTCTTGGCTAATGTGTCTTGGCTAATGTGTCTTGGCTAAGGTGTCTTGGCTAAGGTGTCTTGGCTAATGTGTCTTGGCTAATGTGTCTTGGCTAAGGTGTCTTGGCTAATGTGTCTTAGCTAAGGTGTCTTGGCTAAGGTGTCTTGGCTAATGTGTCTTGGCTAATGTGTCTTGGCTAAGGTGTCTTGGCTAATGTGTCTTGGCTAAGGTGTCTTGGCTAATGTGTCTTGGCTAATGTGTCTTGGCTAAGGTGTCTTGGCTAAGGTGTCTTGGCTAAGGTGTCTTGGCTAATATGTCTTGGCTAATGTGTCTTGGCTAATGTGTCTTGGCTAATGTGTCTTGGCTAAGGTGTCTTGGCTAAGGTGTCTTGGCTTATGTGTCTTGGCTAATGTGTCTTGGCTAATGTGTCTTGGCTAAGGTGTCTTGGCTAAGGTGTCTTGGCTAAGGTGTCTTGGCTAATGTGTCTTGGCTAAGGTGTCTTGGCTAAGGTGTCTTGGCTAAGGTGTCTTGGCTAATGTGTCTTGGCTAAGGTGTCTTGGCTAAGGTGTTTCGGCTAATGTGTCTTGGCTAAGGTGTCTTGGCTAAGGTGTCTTGGCTAAGGTGTCTTGGCTAAGGTGTCTTGGCTAAGGTGTCTTGGCTAACGTGTCTTGGCTAATGTGTCTTGGCTAAGGTGTCTTGGCTAAGGTTTCTTGGCTAAGGTGTCTTGGCTAAGGTGTCTTGGCTAAGGTGTCTTGGCTAATGTGTCTTGGCTAATGTGTCTTGGCTAAGGTGTCTTGACAAAGGTGTCTTGGCTAAGGTGTCTTGGCTAAGGTGTCTTGGCTAATGTGTCTTGGCTAATGTGTCTTGGCTAATGTGTCTTGGCTAAGGTGTCTTGGCTAATGTGTCTTGGCTAATGTGTCTTGGCTAAGGCGTCTTGGCTAATGTGTCTTGGCTAATGTGTCTTGGCTAAGGTGTCTTGGCTAATGTGTCTTGGCTAAGGTGTCTTGGCTAAGGTGTCTTGGCTAATGTGTCTCGGCTAATGTGTCTTGGCTAAGGTGTCTTGGCTAATGTGTCTTGGCTAAGGTGTCTTGGCTAAGGTGTCTTGGCTTATGTGTCTTGGCTATGGTGTCTTGGCTAATGTGTCTTGGCTAATGTGTCTTGGCTAATGTGTCTTGGCTAATATGTCTTGGCTAATGTGTCTTGGCTAATATGTCTTGGCTAATGTGTCTTGGCTAAGGTGTCTTGGCTAATGTGTCTTGGCTAAGGTGTCTTGGCTAAGGTGTCTTGGCTAATGTGTCTTGGCTAAGGTGTCTTGGCTAAGGTGTCTTGGCTAATGTGTCTTGGCTAATGTGTCTTGGCTAAGTTGTCTTGGCTAATGTGTCTTGGCTAAGGTGTCTTGGCTAAGGTGTCTTGGCTAATGTGTCTTGGCTAATGTGTCTTGGCTAAGGTGTCTTGGCTAATGTGTCTTGGCTAAGGTGTCTTGGCTAATGTGTCTTGGCTAATGTGTCTTTGCTAAGGTGTCTTGGCTAAGGTGTCTTGGCTAATGTGTCTTGGCTAATGTGTCTCGGCTAATGTGTCTTGGCTAAGGTGTCTTGGCTAATGTGTCTTGGCTAATGTGTCTTGGCTAAGGCGTCTTGGCTAATGTGTCTTGGCTAAGGTGTCTTGGCTAATGTGTCTTGGCTAATGTGTCTTGGCTAAGGTGTCTTGGCTAATGTGTCTTGGCTAAGGTGTCTTGGCTAAGGTGTCTTGGCTAATGTGTCTTGGCTAATGTGTCTTGGCTAAGGTGTCTTGGCTAATGTGTCTTGGCTAAGGTGTCTTGGCTAATGTGTCTTGGCTAAGGTGTCTTGGCTAAGGTGTCTTGGCTAATGTGTCTTGGGTAAGGTGTCTTGGCTAATGTTTTTTTTTTTTTTTTTTTTTTTTTTTTTTTTTTTTTTTTTTTTTTACAAGGAGTTTAAAATCTTCGAAAGACACCCACCATGGGGGACATGGGATTTTTACCCAGTAAAAAACTCTCCTTGGACCCTTTGCACCCTCCCACGGAATCACCTCACGGTATTACGTCATGGAAGGGGCAGTGCTGTGCACTCAGTCTGTATTGCCTATTGGTACGCGCTAGCAACTTCGTACACTGATTTGACACTGGTTTTAACATTCACTTCACTACACACGGGCACAATAAAACACAACACACAAGCAACACTCAGGCTCGACCAAGCAGCTGATCCGCCTTCCACCGACACTGTAACTTTTGTACGATAAGCCGCATCGTTGTCGACGCGGCCTCCCACATCTCTGCACTTTCCAGCATAGCATTCACCAGGTTGCCAACGTTAGCAGCAGTACCACACTTGACGTTCAATTGTAGACGTTCCTCAGCAAACCTCGGACAATAAAACAGCACATGTTCTGCCGTTTCTTCTTCGCCGGTGCATGTAGGACAGCAGGAAGACGACGCGTGCCGGAAGCGGTGGAGATAGCTTCTGAAGCATCCGTGTCCAGAGAGGAATTGTGTCATGAAGAAATTCACATCACCATGCTTTCTTTCCACCCAGGGCTCGACTTCGGGGATAAGGCGGTACGTCCATCTCCCCTTAGATGAACTGGACCAGGATTCCTGCCACCTTCTCATTGAGCGCTGCTTCGCCACTTTCCTAGAGCCAGCACTTGGTTCCCCCGTCCGTGCAATGTGGAAGCACTCCATGTCTTCGGTTAGGGTAAGGCATACTGGCATCATTCCGGCAATAACGCAGACAGCTTCGAATGAGATTGTCCTGTATGCGCTGGCGACGCGCATAGCCAATCTTCTATGCACTCTGTTGACAGCAGTCTGATGTTGCTGCTGTGATAGTATGTGCGCCCACACTGGTGCCCCATATCGCAGTGCTGAGATGGCTACTTCAGCGTGGAGACGTCTAATACGGCTAGCTGGCCCTCCGATGTTTGGCATGAACGATGCTAGCATGTTAGATATCTTGCCCGCTTTATTGCAAGCTTGCTTCAGGTGCTCCTTGAAAAGCAGTCGATCATCAATGATTACACCGAGATATTTAAGGTGCCGAGCTGTCTGAATGCGAGCCGACCCTACCTGTATCACTGCTTCTTTAATTTCTTTGTGACTGCTTATAAGTATACACTCTGTCTTCGCGTGTGCTATGTGCAGTCTTACCTCTCGCATCCACGCGTCTATTCTGTTGATTGCTTCAGTGCCAATCACTTCCACCTCTTCAACGAACTCCCCAGATATCGTGAGGGCAATATCATCAGCAAAGCCGAATAGTTTTGCACCTGGAGGCAGATCCAGATTAAGCACGTCATTGTACATGACGTTCCACAGGGTGGGACCAAGAACTGATCCCTGTGGAACGCCTGCTGTTATGTTCCACATTCTTGTACCATCGGACGTGTCGTAAATTAGCTTCCGCTCGTGAAGGTAGCTTCTAAGCAGCCGGCACAGGTACGGGGGAACCTTCATGCGCTCTAATGCTGCTGCTATCGCCTCCCAGCTGGCGCTGTTAAACGCGTTCTTCACGTCAATCGTGATGACCGCGCAGAACCGTTGTCCACATCTTTTCCGGTTGAATGCTGACTGTCCCTGTTCCAGGACGGAGAGTATCGCGTCAATGGTGCACCGCCTCTTTCGGAATCCAAACTGCTTTTCGGACAGCCCAAATTGACTTTCGGTGAAAGCAGTTAGTCGAGTGAGAATCGCCATCTCGGTTACCTTCGCCAAACAGTCTACAAGGCCTAGAGGCCTTAGAGCTGACGAGTCACCCGGAGGTTTCCCAGGTTTTGGAATGAGTACCAGTTGCTGTCTCTTCCATATATCTGGGAATTGACCCGACTCTAGGATGTGCTGCAATACGGCTTGAAATACCGCTGGATACGTCTGCATCGCTATTTTAACAGCTTCATTTGGGATGCCATCCGGGCCCGGTGCCTTGCCTGCCTTAAGCCGATCTGCGAGTACTAGTACCTCGTCCATGGTTATGGGTACAGGTAGTGATTCAGGGGTACTGAAGATTTGGCTCAGAACTGGAGGGTCATGGGTTGGGAACAACTGCTCAATTATTTCTCGCAATTTCAACGGGCATCGCTCAATGGGGTCGTCTTTCAGTTTTGCTCTGTTCATCACGGTTTTATACGCAGATCCCCAAGGGTTTCGGGCAATTTCTGAGCACAGATCTACAAAACTGCGTTCTTTGCTAACTTTAATCTGTCTTTTCAAATTCGATCTGGCCTTAACGTATGCAGCCCGTAGCAGTTCCCTTGTTATCGGACATTTTTCTCGCTGGTATTTCCTTCGTGCTATGGAACACGCTTCCCTGCAGCTTTTAACCTGGAGGTTCCACCAGTAGGCGGGGCGTCGTCTACGATTTGGTGGTTTCCTTCTGGGCATTGTGGCATCACATGCCCTGGCAATGGCTGTGGCTAGGTCTGATGCATTTCGAGTGTCTGCAAAGTTACCAAATCTGAGGGCTTCTACAAATGTTTCTCGGTCGAAGAATTTGTTCCTCCAGCCTCGATTATTTGGACTTGTCGTAGCTGTTTCTCGTTCCGTACCGATTTTATACCGGATCACTCGATGGTCGCTAAGTATATAAGTTTCGCTAACGCGCCAGTTTAAGGTGTGTGTCAGTGCTGGGCTGCAAAACGTGACGTCTATGATTGACGTTCTACCGTTTCTACTGAACGTGGGAGTTGCACCCACGTTGCATAGCACCACATTTAGGCGGGATATGCTATCCAGAAGCGCATCACCTCTGCTGTTAGTAAGCCTGCTGCCCCAGGCAACGGCCCAGGCATTGAAATCTCCTGCTATTACTACTGGATTAAGACCACCAATCTCCGCTGTCAGGTTGTCTAGCATCGTGTGGAATCTGTCTATGTTCCAACTGGGAGGAGCGTAGCAGCTGGCGAGGAATACCCCGTTGATTTCCACTACGACGAAACCTTCGTATGTTCTGGATATAATTCTCTGTATAGGGTATTTACCCACCGCCCATATTGCCGCCATCGTTTTCGTATCCGAGACCCAGTTATTTGTACCATCGACAGCACGGTAGGGTTCAGAGATGATAGCAACGTCTCCCTTTTCCTCTATCATCGCTTGCCACAGCAAATCTTGTGCGGCTTCGCAATGGTTCAGATTTGCTTGGATTATTTCCATGCTGTTTGCCTTATCGCTGGGCATGCAGCTGTCGCAGTCTGGTGGGAATTTTGACCTGGTGCACAAAGTAGGCAACGTGCGGGTTTGGTGCAGCTACGAGCCTTATGGCCTTTTTCCCCACATCGCAGGCACAGTTCCGATCTATCTGGACCCTTGCAGTTTCGCGAGAGGTGACCAAACTCCCAACATCGATAGCACCTTGTTCTTGTTGGTACGACTCTCACAGAGCAGACTGACCAACCGATTTGAATCGTATCTGATGCTGCCACTAACAAAGCTACTTTCGATGGCATTTTAATGTATGCTGTCTGCGTGCCATTAAACGCTGGCCTCAGCTTTACCTCCAAAGGAGACTTTCCCATCTCGAACCGGTTTCGCAGGCATTGTTCAAGTTCCTCTGCGGTCGTAGCGTCGTCAATGTCTCGACATTCAACTGTAGTTTCGTTCCCGAGGACCTTCACTTGGCCAGATTCTCCAACGGTCTCCTGGAGCATATCCTTAAAATCCGCTCCATTTACACCATCCTCTGTCTTTAGCTCAAACAACATGTTACCGTTCTGTGTTCGTCTGACTTTGGAGACTTGGCTAATGTGTCTCGGCTAATGTGTCTTGACTTATGTGTCTTGGCTAATGTGTCTTGGCTAAGGTGTCTTGGCTTATGTGTCTTGGCTAATGTGTCTTGGCTAATGTGTCTTGGCTAAGGTGTCTTGGCTAAGGTGTCTTGGCTAATATGTCTTGGCTAAGGTGTCTTGGCTAATGTGTCTTGGCTAATGTGTCTTGGCTAAGGTGTCTTGGCTAAGGTGTCTTGGCTAATGTGTCTTGGCTAAGGTGTCTTGGCTAAGGTGTCTTGGCTAATGTGTCTTGGCTAATGTGTCTTGGCTAATGTGTCTTGGCTAAGGTGTCTTGGCTAAGGTGTCTTGGCTAATGTGTCTTGGCTAATGTGTCTTGGCTAAGGTGTCTTGGCTAAGGTGTCTTGGCTAAGGTGTCTTGGCTAATGTGTCTTGGCTAATGTGTCTTGGCTAAGGTGTTTCGGCTAATGTGTCTTGGCTAAGGTGTCTTGGCTAAGGTGTCTTGGCTAAGGTGTCTTGGCTAAGGTGTCTCGGCTAATGTGTCTTGGCTAAGGTGTCTTGGCTAAGGTGTCTTGGCTAAGGTGTCTTGGCTAATGTGTCTTGGCTAATGTGTCTTGGCTAAGGTGTCTTGGCTAAGGTGTCTTGGCTAAGGTGTCTTGGCTAAGGTGTCTTGGCTAATGTGTCTTGGCTAAGGTGTCTTGGCAAAGGTGTCTTGGCTAAGGTGTCTTGGCTAAGGTGTCTTGGCTAATGTGTCTTGGCTAATGTGTCTTGGCTAAGGTGTCTTGGCTAAGGTGTCTTGGCTAAGGTGTCTTGGCTAAGCTGTCTTGGCTAATGTGTCTTGGCTAATGTGTCTTGGCTAAGGTGTCTTGGCTAAGGTGTCTTGGCTAATGTGTCTTGGCTAATGTGTCTTGGCTAAGGTGTCTTGGCTAATGTGTCTTGGCTAATGTGTCTTGGCTAAGGTGTCTTGGCTAAGGTTTCTTGGCTAATGTGTCTTGGC
Source organism: Anopheles funestus (assembly GCF_943734845.2). Classification (NCBI taxonomy): domain Eukaryota; kingdom Metazoa; phylum Arthropoda; class Insecta; order Diptera; family Culicidae; genus Anopheles; species Anopheles funestus. The sequence continues at coordinate 107,876 of NW_026045341.1, forward strand.
TAATGTGTCTTGGCTAATGTGTCTCGGCTAAGGTGTCTTGGCTAAGGAGTCTTGGCTTATGTGTCTTGGCTAAGGTGTCTTGGCTAAGGTGTCTTGGCTAAGGTGTCTTGGCTAATGTGTCTTGGCTAATGTGTCTTGGCTAAGGTGTCTCGGCTAATGTGTCTTGGCTAAGGTGTCTTGGCTAAGGTGTCTTGGCTAAGGTGTCTTGGCTAAGGTGTCTTGGCTAATGTGTCTTGGCTAATGTGTCTTGGCTAAGGTGTCTTGGCTAAGGTGTCTTGGCTAATGTGTCTTGGCTAATGTGTCTTGGCTAATGTGTCTTGGCTAAGGTGTCTTGGCTAAGTTGTCTTGGCTAATGTGTCTTGGCTAAGGTGTCTTCGCTAAGGTGTCTTGGCTAATGTGTCTTGGCTAAGGTGTCTTGGCTAAGGTGTCTTGGCTAATGTGTCTTGGCTAAGGTGTCTTGGCTAATATGTCTTGGTTAATGTGTATTGGCTAACGTGTCTTGGCTAATGTGTCTTGGCTAAGGTGTCTTGGCTAAGGTGTCTTGGCTAATGTGTCTTGGCTAAGGTGTCTTGGCTAAGGTGTCTTGGCTTATGTGTCTTGGCTAATGTGTCTTGGCTAAGGTGTCTTGGCTGATGTGTCTTGGCTAATGTGTCTTGGCTAATATGTCTTGGCTAATGTGTCTTGGCTAATATGTCTTGGCTAATGTGTCTTGGCTAAGGTGTCTTGGCTAATGTGTCTTGGCTAAGGTGTCTCGGCTGATGTGTCTTGGCTAATGTGTCTTGGCTAATGTGTTTTGGCTAAGGTGTCTTGGCTAATGTGTCTTGGCTAAGGTGTCTTGGCTAATGTGTCTTGGCTAAGGTGTCTTGGCAAAGGTGTCTTGGCTAAGGTGTCTTGGCTAAGGTGTTTCGGCTAATGTGTCTTGGCTAATGTGTCTTGGCTAAGTTGTCTTGGCTAATGTGTCTTGGCTAATGTGTCTTGGCTAATGTGTCTTGGCTAAGGTGTCTTGGCTAATGTGTCTTGGCTAATGTGTCTTGGCTAAGGTGTCTTGGCTAAGGTGTCTTGGCTAATGTGTCTTGGCTCATGTGTCTCGGCTAATGTGTCTCGGCTAATGTGTCTTGGCTAATGTGTCTTGGCTAAGGTGTCTTGGCTAATGTGTCTTGGCTAAGGTGTCTTGGCTAAGGTGTCTTGGCTAAGGTGTCTTGCCTAAGGTGTTTCGGCTAAGGTGTCTTGGCTAATGTGTCTTGACTAAGGTGTCTCGGCTAAGGTGTCTCGGCTAAGGTGTCTCGGCTAAAGTGTCTTGGCTAATGTGTCTTGGCTAAGGTGTCTCGGCTAATGTGTCTTGGCTAATGTGTCTTGGCTAATGTGTCTTGGCTAATGTGTCTTGGCTAATGTGTCTTGGCTAAGGTGTCTTGGCTAAGGTGTCTTGGCTAAGGTGTCTTGGCTAATGTGTCTTGGCTAATGTGTCTTGGCTAATGTGTCTTGGCTAAGGTGTCTTGGCTAAGGTGTCTTCGCTAAGGTGTCTTGGCTAATGTGTCTTGGCTAAGGTGTCTTGGCTCAGGTGTCTTGGCTAATGTGTCTTGGCTAAGGTTTTTTTTTTTTTTTTTTTTTTTTTTTTTTTTTTTTTTTTTTTTTTTTTTTTTTTACAAGGAGTTTAAAATCTTCGAAAGACACCCACAATGGGGGACATGGGATTTTTACCCAGTAAAAAACTCTCCTTGAACCCTGTGCACCCTCCCACGGAATCACCTCGCGGTATTACTTCATGGGAGGGGCAGTGCTGTGGCACTCAGTCTGTCTTATGATACGCGCTAGCAACAAGCAACACTTTTGTTTGTTTTTTTTTATTTTTTTTCACAACACAACACAACACTGGACATCACATACACAGCACAGCACACACTCATGCGAGACCAAACCGTTGATCTTGTCGCCACTGTTTCTGCAGTTTCACCAGAATCGATCGCATCGCCGTTTCAGCTGCCTTCCACAGATCTGCACTCTGCAACATCACTTGCAGGATGTTCGACGCGTTCACTGCCGTTCCGCACTTGTCGCTCAATTGCCGGCGCTCCTCAGCAAATCTAGGACAGTAGAACAAAACGTGTTCAGCTGTCTCATCTACGTCCCCGCATGCTGGGCATCGTGGTGAAGCGGCATGTCGGAATCTATGCAGGTAGTTCCTGAAACAGCCATGACCGGAGAGAAATTGTGTGACGAAGAAGTTCACTTCGCCATGTTTCCTTCCCAGCCACGTTTCAACGTCGGGGATCAAGGAATAGGTCCATCTCCCTTTCGCCGAGTTGCTCCAAGCCACCTGCCATTTCCTCTTTGACTCCGACTTAACTGCTCCATCAGCAAGAGGTTCCTCCGAGCGTGCGTTGCGGAAGTTCTTCGCGTCTTCTTCAAGGGTGATGTAGAGCGGCATGATTCCCGCAATTACGCATACCGCATCATACGATATGGTACGATACGCACTGGTAACACGCATGACCAATCGTCTGTGTACCTTATCCACAGCTTTCCGGTTCTGCTTCGCCGACATGATGTGCGCCCACGCAGGGGCTCCGTACCTCACTACGGACGTGGCTACATTAGCGTGTAGGCGCCTAATGTTGCTGCTTGGTCCACCTATATTTGGCATGAATGTTGCCATCATATTTGCGGTCTTCATAGCCTTCCCACACACTTCTACGAGGTGCTGCTTGAAGTTCAGCCGATCGTCGATTATGACTCCGAGATATTTTAGATATCTGGTAGACTCAATGTGGTGCGAGCCAACCAATATCGTAGCTTTCTGTACTTCCCTGTGGCTGCTGATGACTATAAACTTCGTCTTCGCGTGCTCAATTTGCAGCTTTACCCCTCTCATCCACCTATCAATCCTGTTGACTGCGTCCGTTGCCAGCATCTCGATCTCCTCAATCGTTTCGCCGGTTATTGTAAGGGCGATGTCATCTGCAAACCCGATCAATTGAGCTCCTGGTGGTAGTGCGAGAGTCAGCACCCCGTCATACATGACGTTCCACAGAGTGGGTCCTAAAACTGATCCCTGTGGGACGCCTGCCGTAATCGAGGTTGTCCGGACTCCTTCCTCCGTGTCATATTGTAGCACCCGTCCTTGAAGATAATTACTCAAGAGCCTGCACAAGTACGGGGGAACCTCCATGCGCTCCAACGCAGCAGCAATTGCCTCCCAGCTAGCACTGTTAAAGGCGTTTTTTACATCGATTGTAATCAACGCGCAGTAACGTGCACCGGACCTTTTTCTCCGAAACGCAGCATATCCCGTCTCCAGCACTGCCAGCATTGCGTCGACTGTTGAGCGCTTCTTCCGAAATCCAAACTGCCGCTTAGAAAGTCCAAGCGGACCTTCCGTGTGCACTGTCAGGCGATCCAGAATTGGAATTTCCTGTACCTTAGCCAGGGAATCAGTGAGCCCCAAAGGCCTTAGAGCTGATGGGTCGCCCGGCTGCTTTCCTGGTTTTGGTATTAGCACCAGCTTCTGCTGTTTCCACGTCGACGGGAATTGGCCTGACTTCAGTGTGTCCTGGAGTACAATCTGGAACACTTTCGGGAAAGCTCTCATGGCTACTTTGACTGCTTCGTTTGGAATGCCATCCGGGCCAGGTGCTTTCCCAGGTTTAAGACGGTCGGCAATCCGTAGAATTTCGTCTTCAGTTATTGGCTCAATCTCTTTTTCTGAAGTTCTGAAGGTAGTGTACAGTTCTGGAGCGTCATGAGTGGGGAACAAATTCCCAATGATCCTTTTAAGCCTCATGGGACATCGTTCCACAGGCTCTTGGCGAGTTTTCACCTTCTGCATCACTGTCTTGTAGGCAAAACCCCAGGGCTTCCGAGCAATTTCAGCACTAAGCTCCAGGAAGCATCTCCTCTTACTGTCTTTAATTGCTCTCTTCAGATCAGACCTGGCCGTGACGTATGCTGCTCGCAGTTGATCTCGGTTTCCAATACGTCTCTCCCGCTGTAATTTCCGGCGTACTGCTATGCACCTGGCCCGTAGTGTCGCGATAGAAGCGTTCCACCAGTAGGCAGGGTTTCGCTTACAGCTGGAGGCTTTTCTCCTCGGCATTGTCGCATCGCAAGCATCAGTCAACCCAGCTGCTAGTTCGTGCACGCTGCGCGCATCTGCGAAGCCACCAAAGGCTAACGCCTCCTTGAACAGCTCCTCGTCGAAAAACTGGATTTTCCAACCTAGGGTGCCGTTAGTATACACTGTCGTTGGCATGCTCCTTCTGATGGCAGCGTATCGGACAACTCGATGGTCGCTGAGAGTGTACGCTTCGCTCACTCTCCAGTTCAGATGTCGCGCTAGGATTGGGCTACAGAACGTGATGTCTATAATCGAAGTCCTATCATTTCTACTAAACGTGGGAGTAGAACCTACGTTTCCCAAAACAACATCCAGTCGAGCAAGGCTTTCTAGCACCGCGTCTCCTCTGGTGTTCGTCCGTCTACTTCCCCATTCAACCGCCCAGGCATTGAAGTCTCCAGCTATAACTACTGGGCTTCGCCCCTCGAGCTGTTCCACTAGGCTGTCTAACATATCGTTGAATTTGTTTAGCTCCCACCTGGGGGGAGCGTAGCAGCTGCAGAAATATACTCCGTTGATCAGGGCGATGACGAACCCCTCGAAGCCGCAGGATACTACTGTTTGAATGGGAAAAGGTCCCACAGCCCAGATTGCAGCCATCTCAGTTTTATCCATGACCCAGTTGTTGGTGTTACTTGGTGCACGATAGGGTTCTGATATAATGGCCACATCGCCTTTTTCCTCCATTATCACCTGCCACAGAAGATCCTGTGCAGCCTCGCAATGGTTAAGGTTCACTTGGACTACTTCCATGCTTTCCGAGCTGCGTGGCAACGGGTTCCTCCGACTTGGTGTGCATTGCTTCCCGGGGGGCACACGAGACACACTGCTGGTTTGACGCAGGTTCGTGCTTGATGCCCTTTTTCACCGCAGCGTAGACAGTGCTCTCTTCTGTCTGGGCCCTTACAGTCACGTAGGACATGGTCGAACTCCCAACAACGATAACACCTTCTGGTCTGGGGCAAAATGCGGACGCGACAGATTGACCAATCAACCTCTACCTCTCTGGCTTCTGCTACAATCAACGCTTGCTTTAACGGCATTTTTATGTACGCCGTCTGCGTTCCATTAAACGCCGGTTTCATCTTTATTTCCACGGTGGCATTTCCTAGTTCGAACCGACTTCGCAAAGCGAGTTCAACTGTCTCTGCTGCTGTGACTTCATCTATATCACGACATTCAATTGTCGCCTCGTTGCCACGTACTGTTACTTTCCCCGCTTCTCCCACAGACTCCTGTAGGAGATCCTTGTAATTCATCCCACAGGCCGTTTCGTCCTTTTTCAGCTCGAAGATCATATTTCCTTCTCGCGTGCGCCTGATCTTCGAGACCTGTTTACCCAGCGTCTGTAGCTTTGGGTCTGTCTTAACACGCCGTAAGATATCCGCGTAGGAATCTTTTTCGTTAAGCCCGATCACTATGGCTTCTGTTTTCGGACGCACTTGCGGCTTCGATGGAGGATAAGTCCAAGCAGCATGTTTTTCTTCTGCGGGTGTTGGTCTCTGCTGTTTTTTCCTTACAACAGTATTCCACTGATACTCGCTGCTTTCATCGGCTGAAGTCGGCATTTTCTTCTCCGTGATATTGCTCTTCTGCTTCTTTTGTCCTTCTACATCGGCCTCCGGTGTTCTCTGGTTTCTCCCACGTTTCGAGGGGCCTGCCGGAGGGATAACAGGAGTAGCCGATGAATCGCGGGTTGCTTCAGCATAGCTTAGTGCCTTTTCCGCTCTTTCTGCTCGCAGCTTCAAGGTAGCAAGCTCACGTTCCACGTTGCTAAGAGCATTCAATATTTTCACCGACATCCTCTTTATCGGCGCATGGACATTGTTGCGATCCTTAGTGTACAGGTGCAACTCACGCGCCGGGTGTCTTGGCTACGGTGTCTTGGCTAATATGTCTTGGCTAATGTGTCTTGGCTAATGTGTCTTGGCTAATGTGTCTTGGCTATGGTGTCTTGGCTAAAGTGTCTTGGCTAAGGTGTCTTGGCTAATGTGTCTTGGCTAAGGTGTCTTTGCTAAGGTGCCTTGGCTTATGTGTCTTGGCTAATGTGTCTTGGCTAATGTGTCTTGGCTAATGTGTCTTGGCTAAGGTGTCTTGGCTAAGGTGTCTTGGCTAATGTGTCTTGGCTAATGTGTCTTGGCTAAGGTGTCTTGGCTAAGGTGTCGTGGCTAATGTGTCTTGGCTAAGGTGTCTTGGCTAATGTGTCTTGGCTAAGGTGTCTTGGCTAATGTGTCTTGGCTAAGGTGTCTTGGCTAATGTGTCATGGCTAAGGTGTCTTGGCTAAGGTGTCTTGCCTAAGGTGTCTCGGCTAATGTGTCTTGGCTAATGTGTCTTGGCTAATGTGTCTTGGCTAATGTGTCTTGGCTAAGGTGTCTTGGCTTAGGTTGCTTGGCTAATGCGTCTTGGCTAAGGTGTCTTGGCTAAGGTGTCTTGGCTACGGTGTCTTGGCTAAGGTGTCTTGGCTAATGTGTCTTGGCTCATGTGTCTCGGCTAATGTGTCTCGGCTAATGTGTCTTGGCTAATGTGTCTTGGCTAATGTGTCTTGGCTAATGTGTCTTGGCTAAGGTGTCTTGGCTAAGGTGTCTTGCCTAAGGTGTTTCGGCTAAGGTGTCTTGGCTAATGTGTCTTGACTAATGTGTCTCGGCTAAGGTGTCTCGGCTAAGGTGTCTCGGCTAAAGTGTCTTGGCTAATGTGTCTTGGCTAAGGTGTCTCGGCTAATGTGTCTTGGCTAATGTGTCTTGGCTAATGTGTCTTGGCTAATGTGTCTTGGCTAATGTGTCTTGGCTAAGGTGTCTTGGCTAAGGTGTCTTGGCTAAGGTGTCTTGGCTAATGTGTCTTGGCTAATGTGTCTTGGCTAATGTGTCTTGGCTAAGGTGTCTTGGCTAAGGTGTCTTCGCTAAGGTGTCTTGGCTAATGTGTCTTGGCTAAGGTGTCTTGGCTAAGGTGTCTTGGCTAATGTGTCTTGGCTAAGGTGTCTTGGCTAATATTTCTTGGCTAATGTGTCTTGGCTAATGTGTCTTGGCTAATGTGTCTTGGCTAAGGTGTCTTGGCTAAGGTGTCTTGGCTAAGGTGTCTTGGCTAATGTGTCTTGGCTACGGTGTCTTGGCTAAGGTGTCTTGGCTTATGTGTCTTGGCTAATGTGTCTTGGCTAATGTGTCTTGGCTAATGTGTCTTGGCTAATGTGTCTTGGCTAATATGTCTTGGCTAATGTATCTTGGCTAATGTGTCTTGGCTAAGGTGTCTTGGCTAAGGTGTCGTGGCTAATGTGTCTTGGCTAATGTGTCTTGGTTAATGTGTCTTGGCTAAGGTGTCTTGGCTAATGTGTCTTGGCTAAGGTGTCTTGGCTAATGTGTCTTGGCTAAGGTGTCTTGGCTAAGGTGTCTTGGCTAAGGTGTCTTGCCTAAGGTGTCTCGGCTAATGTGTCTTGGCTAATGTGTCTTGGCTAATGTGTCTTGGCTAAGGTGTCTTGGCTAAGGTGTTTTGGCTTAGGTGTCTTGGCTAATGCGTCTTGGCTAAGGTGTCTTGGCTAAGGTGTCTTGGCTACGGTGTCTTGACTAAGGTGTCTTGGCTAAGGTGTCTTGGCTTATGTGTCTTGGCTAATGTGTCTTGGCTTATGTGTCTTGGCTAATGTGTCTTGGCTAAGGTGTCTTGGCTAAGGTGTCTTGGCTAATGTGTCTTGGCTAAGGTGTCTTGGCTTAGGTGTCTTGGCTAAGGTGTCTTGGCTAATGTGTCTTGGCTAAGGTGTCATGGCTAACGTGTCTTGGCTAAGGTTTTTTTTTTTTTTTTTTTTTCAAGGAGAGATAAAATCTTCTTAGACACCACCAACGGTGACATGGGATTTTTACCCAGTAAAAAAAACTCTCCTTGGCCACGTATTGTTGCTGCCACCACCCACGGGATCACCTCGCGGTATAACTTCACGGGTGGGGCTCTACAATGGACTTAGTCCACACCTTAACTTAACACCATAGACTATTCAACGGGACGAGACGTACATTCAGGGTTCAGTTCAAGACTTGCAGTATCCACAAGTACTCACCGACACTCAAACACACACTGACACATAAAGCACATGAAGCAAAACACATCACACGTAACTCCCTTCACACTCGGCCAAGTCTTTGGTCCACCCTCCAGGCGTGCTGAAGTTTTGTGGCGATCAATCGCATAGCTAATGCCACGGCATCCCACTTTCTGCAGTCCTCGATCATTAGCTCGACCAGGTTGCCTTTGTTGATTGTTGAACCACACTTTTCACTGGCTTCATGCCGTTCGTCGACAAATCTGGGGCAGTGGAAGAGCACGTGTTCGGCTGTTTCATCTACGGTCACGCATACTGGGCACCTCGAGGAACTTGTGTGCTGGTACTTGTGAAGGTAACTCCTGAAGCACCCATGGCCAGTAAGGAATTGGGTCACAAAGAAATTCACTTCTCCATGCTTCCTATCAATCCATACCGCTAAGTTCGGGATTAGTGCATGTGTCCAACGTCCTTTGGTGGAGAGGTCCCATTCTGCCTGCCACTTCGCCCTGGATATAGTCCTAGCGGAGGACCTGGACATTCTCGCTCCTTTAATGCCGCTACCTCCGGAACACTCACAGTCTTCTGCCAAGATGATGCAAATAGGCATCATATTAGCCACCACACATGCCGCCGAGTACGAAGTTGTCCTATAGGCGCAGATCACTCTCAGCGCTAGCAACCGGTACACCCTATTTACAACACGCTGATTCGCCTTAACCGCCAGAATATGCGCCCAGTTTCCGGCATTGTATCTCAGGCGTGTAGTAGCTACATCGGCGAGAAGTCGTCTGCTACTACTCTTGGGACCACCAGTGTTTGGCATGATCGACATCAACGTATTTGCAGCCTTGGTGGCATTGCTGCAGGCGTACTCGAGATGCTTCCGGAAGCTAAGACGATCGTCGATGACCACTCCCAGGTACTTCAGTTGCCGTACGGAAGCAATGAGCTCCGTGCCCACGCGAAAGCGCGCTGTTTTAATCACCTTATGGCTGCTGATCAACAGGAACTCCGTCTTGTTATGCGCCATGCCTAGTTTAACGCTTCGCATCCATGACTCTACTATACCTACAGAGTCGGAGGCGAGGAACTCGATCTCTTCTATAGATTCGCCAAGGACCGTTAAAGCGATATCATCGGCGAAACCAGTCAACTCCGCTCCTGGAGGTAGTTTGAGGCGCAGAACTCCGTCGTACATTACGTTCCACAAAGTTGAACCGAGGATCGAACCTTGTGGAACTCCAGCCTTGATGTCCATTGACTGAATGCCTCGTTCGGTGTCGTACATAAGCACTCGTTGCTCTAGATAGCTCCTGAGCAGCCTGCAGAGGTACGGGGGTACCATCATGTTGTCCAGAGCGAGTGCTATGGCTTCCCAACTGGCGCTGTTAAACGCGTTCTTCACGTCTAGCGTGATAACTGCGCAGTAGCGATTTCCCGTTCGCTTCCTCGCGAAAGCGTTGCGCGCCCTCTCCAGCACTGCAGCAACCGCGTCTCCAGTAGACCGCTTCTTCCGGAACCCAAACTGCCTGTCCGACAGACCAATGATTCCTTCCGTGAGGACCACTAAGCGGTTTAGTATCAGTATCTCTAATACTTTAGCGAAGCTGTCAATAACCCCTAATGGCCTTAGCGATGACGAGGCACCAGGTGGTTTCCCGGGTTTCGGGAGGAGGACGAGCCTCTGTCTCTTCCACACCGAGGGGAAGTGGCCAGTATTGAAGCAACGTTGGAAAACGTTCCGGAAAACTTCTGGATGTACTTTGATAGCGGCCACGGTCGCTTCGACCGGAATACCATCGGGGCCAGGAGCCTTGCCCAGTTTCAGCCTATCCGTTGCCTTCAATATTTCGTCGATGGTTACCGAATCGGGAATCACTACTGGAGAACGAAAGGTTTCACTCAAGATCGGTTTCTCGTGGCAGGGAAAGAGCTCTTCAACTATGCTTTTTAGTTTATGGGGACATCTTTCTCGGGGGAAATCGTGTCCCGAAAGCTTGCCCAATAATTGACGGTACGCCCCGAAGGGATTGCTATTTGCCTCTTCACAAAGAGCATTAAAACACCGTCGCTTGCTGGACTTGATCTCACGCGTAAGGTTCGACCTAGAAGAGATGTAGGCAGCTTTCAACTCTTCTCTGCGTAACGTCGTGGTTGAGCGTTGCAATATCCTTCGAGCTTCGATGCAACGGGCACGCAATCTAGCAATGGTGCTATTCCACCAGTAAGCTGACCGTTTCTGACGCGATCCTGGTATTTTCCGCGGCATGGTGGCATCACAGACTGTGGTAGCTGCAGAGACGATATCAGCGGCAGAGGTGCAGTCTGCAAAACCACCCATGCGCAGGGCGTCGTGGAATTTGGCATCATCAAAATGATGCCTTTTCCATGTGGTAAACCACGTGAACCGTGCGCATATGGCGCGCTGGCTAACGGCCTTGTAGCGTATCACCCTGTGGTCACTAAGAGTGAATGCATCGCTCACTCTCCAGTTCATCGCGCTTGCCAGGGACGGGCTACAGAACGTCACATCTATAACAGATGTTCTGTCATTTCTCTCGAAGGTTGGAGTGGAGCCCACATTTGCGACCACCAGGTCGAACCTCGCTAGGAGCTCCAAAACCGCATTTCCCCTGTTGTTTGTTAGCTTACTGCCCCATTCAGTGGCCCAAGCGTTGAAATCTCCAGCAACTACTACCGGTTTCAAGTCACCTAGTTCATCTGTCAGCCTACTTAGCATCTGTGCAAACTTTTCATCATAGGAGTACCTGTAGGAGCGTAGCAGCTACAGAAGGTGACGTTATTTACTGTCGCGATAACGAAGCCGTCGAAGCAGCAGGAAACTATACTTTGGATCGGTAACGCTCCGCACGCCCAGACTGCGGCAGTGCCAGAGGGATCGAATGCCCAGTTGCTGCACCCTCTTGGAATTCGATATGGTTCGGATAAGAGCGCCACATCTCCTTTCTCTTCCTTCACCACTTGGCTAAGCAGGTCTTGGGCCGCTTTACAGTGGTTCAGGTTGTGTTGAACTACTTCCATACTGGTGGTGGTTTTCTGACCGCCGAGCAGTATGGACCGCCAGTCTGGTGTGCGTTATCTCCCGGCGCGCACAGGACACACTTCGAGGGTTTATTGCAGGTTCTTGCTAAGTGCCCTTTCTCGCCGCAGCGCATGCAGTTTTCAGTCCTGTCTGGTCCATTGCAGTTACGCGCCTGGTGGCCAAAGTCCCAGCAGCGGAAGCATCTGTTTGTTTGTGTAACCAGTCTAACCGGACAGATTGACCAACCGATTTTGACCCGAGCCGCCTGCATCACAAGGGACGAAAGCTTGACCGGCATCTTTATACGAGCCGTCTGCATGCCATTGTACGATGGCTTTAATACCACCTCCAGCTTTACGCCTTCACAGTCGAACTGTTTTCTCAGGTCACGCTCAACGTCGGAGACCTGCACTTCTTCGTCGATGTAGCGACACTCTATAGTGTCAAACTGGCTTAACACTTTAACCTCCCCTGCAGCGCCTACTGACTGTTTTAGTTGCTCCTCGAAGGTAGCGCCACTAATCCCCTCGCTTCTCTTTAGTTCGAAGAGAAGTTTTCCGTTCTGCGTGCGACGGACCCTGGTCACATTTTCTCCGAGCGAGTGCAGCGATGGGTCTGCCATTAATTTGTGAAGTATCTCCGCATGTGAACTGGCTTCATTTACCGACACAACTATAGCCTCTGCTCTGTGGCGTCTTAGAACAGACTGCGTGCGGTTTACTTCGAACTCTGGGAGGTTGGGCTTCTTTTTGCCTTTTTTAACCACTGTGCTCCACTGATATTGCTCATCAACGTTGCTCTCGGGAGCCGTTGCCGACGTGCTTTGAACATCGCATTTTGCTCTCTTCTGGATTTCCGTGACCTCCTCCGGCGTGCGAACATTTCTACCCCTTTTGAAGGAAGCCGGCGTATGTAAAGGTTGGCCGTCCTTCAAGGCATCTTGTACGCTTTTTTCTGCACGTTCTGCACGTATCTTTAGCGTCACCATTTCACGCTCCGCGTTGGTTAAGACCGACAGAAGTCTCACTGCCATCTTTTTAATCGGAGCATGCACATTGTTCCTGTCCTTGGTGAAGAGGTGAAGTTCTCTTGCCGTACACAGGGCTTCCTGCAAAATACTACCGATTTTTCCTGCCTCATCGTTTTTTGAACGAGGTGTCACAACCTTTGGGGAAAAGACCGTTTCCGACTCGACCACGGATTCCTCTACCACTTTGACGGCATGATCTTCCTCTGCATCCAATACTTCGGTGACCGCGTCGACAACTGGCGAAGCGGCGTGCTGCCTATCTTCACCTGGTGGTGATCTCATCGTCTTTGTGCTCCTTACAAATAAGGAGCCGAAGTCTTTCAGTGTAGACTGAAAGCTGCCTTGCTTCGCTTCATTCCCGTTCATCAGATGGCGAGGTACTCACAAGACAAAAACAAAAGTACTCACCGGGCCAGTCGTGTGCAAACCGGCCTTTAGCCGGGGAGGGTACTCACTCTCTTTCGACCCGGACAGGACGGCGGGGAATGGTCGTATGGTTACACTAAGCCACTTACGCACTAGTCCACAATGTACGTAAGGATCGGAGATGATCTCACATACACTATTCCGGTCGTAACTTAACGCAGTGAACCCGATTTTGCTTGTAACCTTGGCGTAAACATGCTTAAAACCGCCACTCACGACGAAATCACTTTATCACCGAATCACTACACTTTGTAAGACGTCCACCAATCACGTAGCTCGCAGCAAAGAAAAAACACTTCGTACACAAAAAAAGGAGATCACGCACTAACTCCCGTAGAGGAACAGATGTGGGGGTTACAGATGACACTCACACATGCACCCTACCACGGACGAAAACGACGACAAATTAAGTGCGTCAAGATAGAATTCGTTTCGCTTGACGCAGCTTTACTGACCGATATCACAGCTGATCACATCAAGCACGGTGTCCCACTCTTTTCACTAAGAATGTTATTTGCGCGCATTTGACTTTGCTATACCAACCAGCGGAAAGCTTCGTAAAACATATGGATAACTCAAAATTCTCAGAGAGCCGCACAAAAACACGTCTGCTTTAGTGAACTAACTTACTGTCTCCACTGTGGCTAATGTGTCTTGGCTAATGTGTCTTGGCTAAGGTGTCTTGGCTAATGTGTCTTGGCTAATGTGTCTTGGGTAATGTCTCTCGGCTAATGTGTCTTGACTAATGTGTCTTGGCTAAGGTGTCTTGGCTAAGGTGTCTTAGCTAATGTGTCTTGGCTAAGGTGTCTTGGTTTAGGTGTCTTGGCTAAGGTGTCTTGGCTAATGTGTCTTGGCTAATGTGTCTTGGCTATTGTGTCTCGGCAAATGTGTCTTGGCTAATGTGTCTTGGCTAATGTGTCTTGGCTAATGTGTCTTGACTAATGTGTCTTGGCTAATGTGTCTTGGCTAAGGTGTCTTGGCTAAGGTGTCTTGGCTTAGGTGTCTTGGCTAAGGTGTCTTGGCTAATGTGTCTTGGCTAAGGTATCATGGCTAAGGTGTCTTGGCTAAGGTGTCTTGGCTAATGTGTCTTGGCTAATGTGTCTTGGCTAAGGTGTCTCGGCTAATGTGTCTTGGCTAAGGTGTCTTGGCTAATGTGTCTTGGCTAATGTGTCTTGGCTAATGTGTCTTGGCTAAGGTGTCTTGGCTAATGTGTCTTGGCTAAGGTGTCTTGGTTTAGGTGTCTTGGCTAAGGTGTCTTGGCTAATGTGTCTTGGCTAAGGTGTCATGGCTAACGTGTCTTGGCTAAGGTGTCTTGGCTAAGGTGTCTCGGCTAATGTGTCTTGGCTAAGGTATCTTGGCTAAGGTGTCTTGGCTAATGTGTCTTGGCTAAGATGTCTTGGCTAAGGTGTCTCGGCTAATGTGTCTTGGCTAAGGTGTCTTGGCTAAGGTGTCTTAGCTAATGTGTCTTGGCTAAGGTGTCTTGGCTAAGGTGTCTTGGCTAATGTGTCTTGGCTAATGTGTCTTGGCTAATGTGTCTTGGCTAATGTGTCTTGGCTTATGTGTCTCGGCTAATGTGTCTTGGCTAAGGTGTCTTGGCTAAGGTGTCTTGGCTAAGGTGTCTTGGCTAATGTGTCTTGGCTAAGGTGTCTTGGCTAAGGTGTCTTGGCTAATGTGTCTTGGCTAATGTGTCTTGGCTAAGGTGTCTCGGCTAATGTGTCTTGGCTAAGGTGTCTTGGCTAAGGTGTCTTGGCTAAGGTGTCTTGGCTAAGGTGTCTTGGCTAATGTGTCTTGGCTAAGGTGTCTTGGCTAAGGTGTCTTGGCTAATGTGTCTTGGCTAATGTGTCTTGGCTAAGGTGTCTTGGCTAATGTGTCTTGGCTAAGGTGTCTTGGTTTAGGTGTCTTGGCTAAGGTGTCTTGGCTAATGTGTCTTGGCTAAGGTGTCATGGCTAACGTGTCTTGGCTAAGGTGTCTTGGCTAAGGTGTCTCGGCTAATGTGTCTTGGCTAAGGTATCTTGGCTAAGGTGTCTTGGCTAATGTGTCTTGGCTAAGATGTCTTGGCTAAGGTGTCTCGGCTAATGTGTCTTGGCTAAGGTGTCTTGGCTAAGGTGTCTTAGCTAATGTGTCTTGGCTAAGGTGTCTTGGCTAAGGTGTCTTGGCTAATGTGTCTTGGCTAATGTGTCTTGGCTAATGTGTCTTGGCTAATGTGTCTTGGCTTATGTGTCTCGGCTAATGTGTCTTGGCTAAGGTGTCTTGGCTAAGGTGTCTTGGCTAAGGTGTCTTGGCTAATGTGTCTTGGCTAAGGTGTCTTGGCTAAGGTGTCTCGGCTAATGTGTCTTGGCTAAGGTGTCTTGGCTAAGGTGTCTTAGCTAATGTGTCTTGGCTAAGGTGTCTTGGCTAAGGTGTCTTGGCTAATGTGTCTTGGCTAATGTGTCTCGGCTAATGTGTCTTGGCTAATATGTCTTGGCTAATGTGTCTTGGCTAATGTGTCTTGGCTAATGTGTCTTGGCTAATGTGTCTCGGCTAATGTGTCTTGGCTAATGTGTCTTGGCTAAGGTGTCTTGGCTAAGGTGTCTTGGCTTAGGTGTCTTGGCTAATGTGTCTTGGCTAAGGTGTCTTGGCTAAGGTGTCTTGGCTAATGTGTCTTGGCTAATGTGTCTTGGCTAAGGTGTCTTGGCTAATGTGTCTTGACTAATGTGTCTTGGCTAATGTGTCTTGGCTAAGGTGTCTTGGCTAAGGTGTCTTGGCTAAGGTGTCTTGGCTAATGTGTCTTGGCTAATGTGTCTTGGCTAAGGTGTCTTGGCTAAGGTGTCTTTGCTAATGTGTCTTGGCTAAGGTGTCTTGGCTAAGGTGTCTTAGCTAAGGTGTCTTGGCTAAGGTGTCTCGGCTAATGTGTCTTGGCTAATATGTCTTGGCTAATGTGTCTTGGCTAAGGTGTCTTGGCTAAGGTGTCTTGGCTAAGGTGTCTTGGCTAAGGTATCTTGGCTAATGTGTCTTGGCTAAGGTGTCTCGGCTAATGTTTCTTAGCTTAGGTGTCTTGGCTAATGTGTCTTGGCTAAGGTGTCTTGGCTAAGGTGTCTTGGCTAAGGTGTCTTGGCTAAGGTATCTTGGCTAATGTGTCTCGGCTAATGTGTCTTGGCTAATGTGTCTTGGCTAAGGTGTCTTGGCTAAGGTGTCTTGGCTTAGGTGTCTTGGCTAATGTGTCTTGGCTAATGTGTCTTGGCTAATATGTCTTGGCTAATGTGTCTTGGCTAATGTGTCTTGGCTAATGTGTCTTGGCTAATGTGTCTTGGCTAATGTGTCTCGGCTAATGTGTCTTGGCTAATGTGTCTTGGCTAAGGTGTCTTGGCTAAGGTGTCTTGGCTAATGTGTCTTGGCTAATGTGTCTTAGCTTAGGTGTCTTGGCTTAGGTGTCTTGGCTAATGTGTCTTGGCTAAGGTGTCTTGGCTAATGTGTCTTGGCTAATGTGTCTTAGCTTAGGTGTCTTGGCTAAGGTGTCTTGGCTAATATGTCTTGGCTAATGTGTCTTGGCTAATGTGTCTCGGCTAATGTGTCTTGGCTAATATGTCTTGGCTAATGTGTCTTGGCTAATGTGTCTTGGCTAATGTGTCTTGGCTAATGTGTCTCGGCTAATGTGTCTTGGCTAATGTGTCTTGGCTAAGGTGTCTTGGCTAAGGTGTCTTGGCTTAGGTGTCTTGGCTAATGTGTCTTGGCTAATGTGTCTTGGCTAATATGTCTTGGCTAATGTGTCTTGGCTAATGTGTCTTGGCTAATGTGTCTTGGCTAATGTGTCTTGGCTAATGTGTCTCGGCTAATGTGTCTTGGCTAATGTGTCTTGGCTAAGGTGTCTTGGCTAAGGTGTCTTGGCTTAGGTGTCTTGGCTAATGTGTCTTGGCTAAGGTGTCTTGGCTAAGGTGTCTTGGCTAATGTGTCTTGGCTAATGTGTCTTAGCTTAGGTGTCTTGGCTAAGGTGTCTTGGCTAATATGTCTTGGCTAATGTGTCTTGGCTAAGGTGTCTTAGCTAAGGTGTCTTGGCTAAGGTGTCTTGGCTAAGGTGTCTTGGCTAATGTGTCTTGGCTAATGTGTCTTGGCTAAGGTGTCTTGGCTAATGTGTCTTGACTAATGTGTCTTGGCTAATGTGTCTTGGCTAAGGTGTCTTGGCTAAGGTGTCTTGGCTAAGGTGTCTTGGCTAATGTGTCTTGGCTAATGTGTCTTGGCTAAGGTGTCTTGGCTAAGGTGTCTTTGCTAATGTGTCTTGGCTAAGGTGTCTTGGCTAAGGTGTCTTAGCTAAGGAGTCTTGGCTAAGGTGTCTCGGCTAATGTGTCTTGGCTAATATGTCTTGGCTAATGTGTCTTGGCTAAGGTGTCTTGGCTAAGGTGTCTTGGCTAAGGTGTCTTGGCTAAGGTATCTTGGCTAATGTGTCTTGGCTAAGGTGTCTCGGCTAATGTTTCTTGGCTAAGGTGTCTTGGCTAATGTGTCTTGGCTAAGGTGTCTTGGCTAATGTGTCTTGGCTAATGTGGCTTGGCTAATGTGTCTTGGCTAATGTGTCTTGGCTAAGGTGTCTTGGCTAATGTGTCTTGGCTAAGGTGTCTTGGCTAATGTGTCTTGCCTAACGTGTCTTGGCTAAGGTGTCTTGGCTAAGGTGTCTTGGCGAATGTGTCTTGGCTAATGTGTCTTGGCTAATGTGTCTTGGCTAATGTGTCTTGGCTAAGGTGTCTTGGCTAATGTGTCTTGGCTAAGGTGTCTCGGCAAATGTGTCTTGGCTAATGTGTCTTGGCTAATGTGTCTTGGGTAATGTCTCTCGGCTAATGTGTCTTGACTAATGTGTCTTGGCTAAGGTGTCTTGGCTAAGGTGTCTTAGCTAATGTGTCTTGGCTAAGGTGTCTTGGTTTAGGTGTCTTGGCTAAGGTGTCTTGGCTAATGTGTCTTGGCTAATGTGTCTTGGCTATTGTGTCTCGGCAAATGTGTCTTGGCTAATGTGTCTTGACTAATGTGTCTTGGCTAATGTGTCTTGACTAATGTGTCTTGGCTAATGTGTCTTGGCTAATGTGTCTTGGCTAAGGTGTCTTGGCTAATGTGTCTTGGCTAATGTGTCTTGGCTAAGATGTCTTGGCTAAGGTGTCTCGGCTAATGTGTCTTGGCTAAGGTGTCTTGGCTAAGGTGTCTTAGCTAATGTGTCTTGGCTAAGGTGTCTTGGCTAAGGTGTCTTGGCTAATGTGTCTTGGCTAATGTGTCTTGGCTAATGTGTCTTGGCTAATGTGTCTTGGCTTATGTGTCTCGGCTAATGTGTCTTGGCTAAGGTGTCTTGGCTAAGGTGTCTTGGCTTAGGTGTCTTGGCTAAGGTGTCTTGGCTAATGTGTCTTGGCTAAGGTATCATGGCTAAGGTGTCTTGGCTAAGGTGTCTTGGCTAATGTGTCTTGGCTAATGTGTCTTGGCTAATGTGTCTTGACTAATGTGTCTTGGCTAATGTGTCTTGGCTAAGGTGTCTTGGCTAAGGTGTCTTGGCTTAGGTGTCTTGGCTAAGGTGTCTTGGCTAATGTGTCTTGGCTAAGGTATCATGGCTAAGGTGTCTTGGCTAAGGTGTCTTGGCTAATGTGTCTTGGCTAATGTGTCTTGGCTAAGGTGTCTCGGCTAATGTGTCTTGGCTAAGGTGTCTTGGCTAATGTGTCTTGGCTAATGTGTCTTGGCTAATGTGTCTTGGCTAAGGTGTCTTGGCTAATGTGTCTTGGCTAAGGTGTCTTGGTTTAGGTGTCTTGGGTAATGTCTCTCGGCTAATGTGTCTTGACTAATGTGTCTTGGCTAATGTGTCTTGGCTAAGGTGTCTTGGCTAAGGTGTCTTGGCTTAGGTGTCTTGGCTAAGGTGTCTTGGCTAATGTGTCTTGGCTAAGGTATCATGGCTAAGGTGTCTTGGCTAAGGTGTCTTGGCTAATGTGTCTTGGCTAATGTGTCTTGGCTAAGGTGTCTCGGCTAATGTGTCTTGGCTAAGGTGTCTTGGCTAATGTGTCTTGGCTAAGGTGTCTTGGCTAATGTGTCTTGGCTAATGTGTCTTGGCTAAGGTGTCTTGGCTAATGTGTCTTGGCTAAGGTGTCTTGGTTTAGGTGTCTTGGCTAAGGTGTCTTGGCTAATGTGTCTTGGCTAATGTGTCTTGGCTAAGGTGTCTTGGCTAATGTGTCTTGGCTAAGGTGTCTTGGCTAATCTGTCTTGGCTAAGGTGTCTTGGCTTATGTGTCTTGGCTATTGTGTCTTGGCTAAGGTGTCTTGGCTAAGGTGTCTTGGCTAAGGTGTCTTGGCTAAGGTGTCTTGGCTAAGGTGTCTTGGCTAATGTGTCTTGGCTAATGTGTTTTGGCTAAGGTGTCTTGGCTTATGTGTCTTGGCTAATGTGTCTTGGCTAATGTGTCTTGGCTAAGGTGTCTTGGCTAAGGTGTCTTGGCTAATGTGTCTCGGCTAATGTGTCTTGGCTAATGTGTCTTGGCTAATGTGTCTCGGCTAATGTGTCTTGGCTAAGGTGTCTTGGCTAATGTGTCTTGGCTAATGTGTCTTGGCTAATGTGTCTCGGCTAATGTGTCTTGGCTAATGTGTCTTGGCTAAGGTGTCTAGGCTAAGGTGTCTTGGCTAAGGTGTCTTGGCTAAGGTGTCTTGGCTAATGTGTCTCGGCTAAGGTGTCTTGGCTAAAGTGTCTTGGCTAATGTGTCTTGGCTTATGTATCTTGGCTAATGTGTCTTGGCGGAGGTGTCTTGGCTAAGGTGTCTAGGCTAATGTGTCTTGGCTAATGTGTCATGGCTAAGGTGTCTTGGCTAATGTGTCTCGGCTAATGTGTCTTGGCTAAGGTGTCTTGGCTAATGTGTCTTGGCTAATGTGTCTTGGCTTATGTATCTTGGCTAAGGTGTCTTGGCTAATGTGTCTTGGCTAATGTGTCTTGGCTAATGTGTCTTGGCTAAGGTGTCTTGGCTAAGGTGTCTTGGCTAATGTGTCTTGGCTAATGTGTCTTGGCTAATCTGTTTCGGCTAATGTGTCTTGGCTAAGGTGTCTTGGCTAAGGTGTCTTGGCTTAGGTGTCTTGGCTAATGTGTCTCGGCTAATGTGTCTTGGCTAATATGTCTTGGCTAATGTGTCTTGGCTAATGTGTCTAGCCTAAGGTGTCTTGGCTAATGTGTCTCGGCTAATGTTTCTCGGCTAATGTGTCTTGGCTATTGTGTCTTGGCTAAGGTGTCTCGGCTAATGTGTCTCGGCTAATGTGTCTTGGCTAAGGTGTCTTGGCTAAGGTGTCTTGGCTAATGTGTCTCGGCTAATGTGTCTTGGCTAAGGTGTCTTGGCTAATGTGTCTTGGCTAATGTGTCTTGGCTAATGTGTCTTCTCTAAGGTGTCTTGGCTAAGGTGTCTTGGCTAATGTGTCTTGGCTAAGGTGTCTTGGCTAATGTGTCTTGGCTAAGGTGTCTTGGCTTATGTGTCTTGGCTATTGTGTCTTGGCTAAGGTGTCTTGGCTAAGGTGTCTTGGCTAAGGTGTCTTGGCTAATGTGTCTTGGCTAATGTGTTTTGGCTAAGGTGTCTTGGCTTATGTGTCTTGGCTAATGTGTCTTGGCTAAGGTGTCTTGGCTAAGGTGTCTTGGCTAATGTGTCTCGGCTAATGTGTCTTGGCTAATGTGTCTTGGCTAATGTGTCTCGGCTAATGTGTCTTGGCTAAGGTGTCTTGGCTAATGTGTCTTGGCTAATGTGTCTTGGCTAATGTGTCTCGGCTAATGTGTCTTGGCTAATGTGTCTTGGCTAAGGTGTCTAGGCTAAGGTGTCTTGGCTAAGGTGTCTTGGCTAAGGTGTCTTGGCTAATGTGTCTCGGCTAAGGTGTCTTGGCTAAAGTGTCTTGGCTAATGTGTCTTGGCTTATGTATCTTGGCTAAGGTGTCTTGGCGGAGGTGTCTTGGCTAAGGTGTCTAGGCTAATGTGTCTTGGCTAATGTGTCATGGCTAAGGTGTCTTGGCTAATGTGTCTCGGCTAATGTGTCTTGGCTAAGGTGTCTTGGCTAATGTGTCTTGGCTAATGTGTCTTGGCTAATGTATCTTGGCTAAGGTGTCTTGGCTAATGTGTCTTGGCTAAGGTGTCTAGGCTAATGTGTCTTGGCTAATGTGTCATGGCTAAGGTGTCTTGGCTAATGTGTCTCGGCTAATGTGTCTTGGCTAAGGTGTCTTGGCTAATGTGTCTTGGCTAATGTGTCTTGGCTTATGTATCTTGGCTAAGGTGTCTTGGCTAATGTGTCTTGGCTAATGTGTCTTGGCTAAGGTGTCTTGGCTAAGGTGTCTTGGCTAAGGTGTCTTGGCTAATGTGTCTTGGCTAATGTGTCTTGGCTAATCTGTTTCGGCTAATGTGTCTTGGCTAAGGTGTCTTGGCTAAGGTGTCTTGGCTTAGGTGTCTTGGCTAATGTGTCTTGGCTAATGTGTCTTGGCTAATGTGTTCGTTCTGATCTGTCATTCTGATCGTTCGCTTGTGGCTATCTCACGCTCTGTTTTTTACCAGTATTTTTGTGTGCAAATCGTAACTTATCGTTATCTGTGCATATACATGGTCTGTGTTGTTTCCTGGTGATCATTCCTGTTATATCCCGAGAGATCCTCCTGTGAATCTGAAGCAGTTATTTGCGTTTGTTTATCGTTCCTGTTTGCTGTTAGTTGCATCTGCAGTTCGTCGCTATGGCCGCATCGTGTCCTTCGTGTCTGCAATCGGTAATGGGAGAAAGTGTTTACTTGTGTGCTGGTCTATGCAATAACACCTACCATCAAGCTTGTCTGGGGATCTCGGATGAAGTTTTGACTGAAATCCTGAAACCAGGATCACAATCATCGTGGTCCTGCGCGAGCTGTACCGCCCTACGAGGCTGCAAAGCCACGCTGCTGGAGGAGTTTACGGATATTCTGTCCAACTTTAAAACGGTGTTGTTGAATGAATTTGATCGTCGCTTATCAGAATCGTTTGCTGCAATTAAAAGCGACATTCAGACAACGGTCAACAAACGAGACGCTAATTCGCACACCATCACGCAGCCTGTATTGCAAAACGCTCACCTGTTGGATATGCAACCTACTCTCTGCAACACTTACACACCGCTCAGTACACGAAATAGTGACACTAGCACATCGAGGAATGCTCCGAAACGTAATGCGCCTAAACGTAGGCTTGTTGATTACACTCCACCGAAAACATCTTCTACCGACAGTGCCGCACCATTGCTTTTATGCACGGCTCCCATCTTAACACCGTCTCGTGCCTTACCAACGGTCCCACCAAAGGAACCGAAATTTTGGTTGTATTTGACCCGCATCGCAAAACGGTCACGGACGCTGATGTAAAAATAATGGTCGCTCACCAATTAGGCATCGATGACGTCACAGTAATAAAGCTGCTGCCACGGGATCGCGATATGAGCACACTCACCTTTATATCATTCAAGGTCGGGCTGTCGCTGGCGATCGAAATATGGATAACAGTCTTTGCTCTCGGGGCGGTGGAGTATTGATCGCATGCTCTGCTATTCTCACCACTTCTGAAGTTACGCATACTTTTCCATCGCTCGAGCTTACCTGGATTTGTATCAAGATGAACCATGTATCGGTGTTCATCGGTGTAATTTACATCCCGCCTGATCGTAGAAATAGTGAATCCATCCTGCATGCTCTACACGAGAGCGTAAGTGTAATTTTAGAGCGGATGAAACCCTCTGATTTGCTGCTGCTGCTGGGTGATTTTAACACCCCAAATCTCTGTTGGAGCGTATCGCCTACGGACACCAAATGCTACATTCCTGCTTCAACTTCCGGTAACGACTGGCTACTTACAGACGGTATGACCCTTAATGGACTGTCACAGATTTCGGGAGTGAAAAATGTGATCAACCGCCAACTCGATCTTATTTTTGCCAATCCTTTGGCCGCATCGTCCTGCTCTAATGTCTGGGAATCATCTACACCGCTGCTTAAACTGGACAAATACCATCCTGGACTGGAATTTACCTTGTCAATCCCATCGATCATACCGGCTCCAACCAGACACATTCATCGAAATCCTGACATGAACAGAATCAGACGTTTTAATTTTCGTAAACTTGACTACCCTACCTTCGTACGGATCGTAGCTAACTCGGACTTTAACTTCATCGAATCTGCTGCAACAATTGACGACGCCGTGACTCAACTGAACAATGTTATCCTTTCATCCTTTGCCTCTTGCTGTCCTTTTCAATACCCTCCCTCCAACCCGTTGTGGTCGAACAGGTGTCTTAGAGCTCTTAAAGCTGACAAGAAACGCTCGTTCCGGGCTCTAAGACGTACTCGTACATCCCATGCCATACAAGTCTATAAATACGCTTCGACTGCATACCGTATCTATAACAGGGCATGCTATAAATCATACCTGGCACGCCTTCAGTTTAGATTTTCCAGTGGCCCTCGATCATTCTGGCGTTATGTCAATGCTCGTCGCAAAACCAACGGCATCCCCTCCACTATTTCCCTGGGCAATGACGTGGCTGATACACCCCCTGGCTGCTGCGAACTGTTCGCTAGGCATTTTTCTGGCGTGTTCGTTGATCCATGCAGCAGTACAGTGTCTCTCTCGGAAAGCTTGTCCCTCACACCTAGCAACGTTTTTAGTTGTAACACAGTCGAACTAAATGTTGAAGTGGTTCTACAAGCCCTAACAAAACTTAAATTTTCTTTTGCACCAGGTCCAGATGGAATACCATCCTGTGTCCTAAAGAAATGTAGTGCCTTTTTTGCGCCAATTTTGCTTCGTCTGTTTTCAAGATCGTTTCGTGATGGTAGTTTTCCATCTATTTGGAAAACTTCCTGGATATGTCCTATCTTTAAAAAAGGAGATCGTTCAGTCGCGTCCAATTTTCGTGGTGTCGCAATCCTTTGTGCTATGTCTAAACTCTGTGAATCCATCGTCCAATCGTATATCCTTCCTATAGTGACTAAGTACATTTCTCCCCACCAGCATGGCTTTATGCCTAAACGTTCTACTTCGACAAATCTTATGTGTTTTGTGTCTTTTGTGATGTCCCATATCGTTCGTAAAAGTCAAGTAGACGTAATTTATACCGACTTTAAAGCAGCCTTCAATAGTTTGCCCCATGTTTTGCTCTTAGCAAAACTCGCGAAACTTGGATTTGGTAGTCCAATTTTAGCTTGGTTGGGATCCTTTCTCTCGAATAGATCCTATACAGTTAGATTGGACAACTCCTTTTCTTCGTCATTTGTGGGCTTGTCTGGTGTCCCTCAGGGAAGTGCACTTAGTCCTATCCTTTTCTCCCTTTTTATCAATGACTGCATCAATGTTCTCCCAATTGATGGACATCTCCTTTATGCTGACGATATAAAAATCTTTCTTCCCGTGTCCTCGTCCTACGATTGTCGATTTCTCCAGAGTTTTTTAAACAATTTCTCTCTGTGGTGTTTGCATAATGGACTGGTGCTCTGCCCACCTAAATGTTGCGTCATCTCTTTCGGGAGACCTGCTGCTGCCCGGCTGTCTTGGGACTATTACCTATGTGGTACCCAAATAAGCAGGGAATCCACTGTAAAAGATCTTGGGGTCTGGTTGGATGAGGGTCTCTCGTTCGCTACTCACACCAACCATGTGATCAATAAAGCGAACAGAGCATTAGGCCTCATTATGCGCATGTCTTCGGAAATTCGCGATCCTCTTTGTCTTAAGGCACTGTACTGTTGCTGGGTTCGATCCGTTCTTGATTATGCCTGCGTCGTGTGGACTCCAGCTGCAGGTACTGCTATGCAGAGACTAGAGAGAGCTCAGAGGCAATTTACGCGCTTCGCAGTACGTAGATTTCTTCACGGTTACTCCGTTCCTGTACCCTCCTATTCTCTCCGCTGCCGTTTGCTGGGTTTAATAGAAATTGAATCCCGCCATTGGCAAGCGCAGTCCTACTTCATTGCCTGCATCCTTTCCGGCGATTTCGATGTTCCTTCCCTTTTATCTTCCCTACCACTGTATGTTCCCTCTCGCAGACTTCGCGACAGGCCTCCCATCTTTATTCCAACCCGCCGTTCGGTTTTTGGCCAGAATGATCCCTGGTTAAGAGCATGCGCTGCTTTTAACAGAGACTATCACCTGTTCGATTTCAACGTTCCCATTTCCCACTTTCGCACTCGCCTCCTTAATAATTCCACTTTCCCCTTATAATCAATCTTGCTTCCTCTTACAACATCTTCCATATCCCTTTCTTCCTACTCCCCTAGCTTGTTAGAACCATTGTTAAACCCATGCGGCAGACAATTTGACGAATAAATAAATAAATAAATAAATAAATTAATAAATAATGTGTCTTGGCTAATGTGTCTTGGCTAAGGTGTCTTGGCTAAGGTGTCTTGGCTAAGGTGTCTTGGCTAAGGTGTCTTGGCTAATGTGTCTTGGCTAAGGTGTCTTGGCTAATGTGTCTTGGCTAATGTGTCTTGGCTAATGTGTCTTGTCTAATGTACCTTGGCTAATGTGTCTTGGCTAATGTGTCTTGGCTAATGTGTCTTGGCTAATGTGTCTTGGCTAATGTGTCTTGGCTAATGTGTCTTGGCTAATGTGTCTCGGCTAGTGTGTCTTGGCTAATGTGTCTTGGCTAATGTGTCTTGGCTAAGGTGTCTTGGCTAATGTGTCTTGGCTAAGGTGTCTTTGCTAATGTGTCTCGGCTAATGTGTCTTGGCTAATGTGTCTTGGCTAATGTGTCTTGGCTAATGTGTCTTGGCTAATGTGTCTTAGCTAATGTGTCTTGGCTAAGGTGTCTTGGCTAAGGTGTCTTGGCTAATGTGTCTTGGCTAATGTGTCTTGGCTAAGGTGTCTTCGCTAAGGTGTCTTGGCTAATGTGTCTCGGCTAATGTGTCTTGGCTAATGTGTCTTGGCTAAGATGTCTTGGCTAATGTGTCTTGGCTAATGTGTCTTGGCTAATGTGTCTTGGCTAATGTGTCTTGGCTAATGTGTCTTGGCTAAAGTGTCTTGGCTAAGGTGTCTTGGCTAATGTGTCTTGGCTGAGGTGTCTTGGCTAAGGAGTCTTATCTAATGTGTCTTGGCTAATGTGTCTTGGCTAATGTGTCTTGGCTAATGTGTCTTGGCTAATGTGTCTTGGCTAAAGTGTCTTGGCTAATGTGTCTTGGCTAATGTGTCTTGGCTAAGGTGTCTTGGCTAAGGTGTCTTGGCTAAGGTGTCTTGGCTAATGTGTCTTGGCTAAGGTGTCTTGGCTAATGTGTATTGGCTAATGTGTCTTGGCTAATGTGTCTTGGCTAATGTGTCTTGGCTAAGGTGTCTTGGCTAAGGTGTCTTGGCTTAGGTGTCTTGGCTAATGTGTCTCGGCTAATGTGTCTTGGCTAATATGTCTTGGCTAATGTGTCTTGGCTAATGTGTCTTGCCTAAGGTGTCTTGGCTAAGGTGTCTTGGCTAATGTGTCTCGGCTAATGTGTCTTGGCTAAGGTGTCTTGGCTAAGGTGTCTTGGCTAATGTGTCTCGGCTAATGTGTCTTGGCTAAGGTGTCTTGGCTAATGTGTCTTGGCTAATGTGTCTTGGCTAATGTGTCTTCTCTAAGGTGTCTTGGCTAAGGTGTCTTGGCTAATGTGTCTTGGCTAAGGTGTCTTGGCTAATGTGTCTTGGCTAAGGTGTCTTGGCTTATGTGTCTTGGCTATTGTGTCTTGGCTAAGGTGTCTTGGCTAAGGTGTCTTGGCTAAGGTGTCTTGGCTAATGTGTCTTGGCTAATGTGTCTTGGCTAAGGTGTCTTGGCTTATGTGTCTTGGCTAATGTGTCTTGGCTAAGGTGTCTTGGCTAAGGTGTCTTGGCTAATGTGTCTCGGCTAATGTGTCTTGGCTAATGTGTCTTGGCTAATGTGTCTCGGCTAATGTGTCTTGGCTAAGGTGTCTTGGCTAATGTGTCTTGGCTAATGTGTCTTGGCTAATGTGTCTCGGCTAATGTGTCTTGGCTAATGTGTCTTGGCTAAGGTGTCTAGGCTAAGGTGTCTTGGCTAAGGTGTCTTGGCTAAGGTGTCTTGGCTAATGTGTCTCGGCTAAGGTGTCTTGGCTAAAGTGTCTTGGCTAATGTGTCTTGGCTTATGTATCTTGGCTAAGGTGTCTTGGCGGAGGTGTCTTGGCTAAGGTGTCTAGGCTAATGTGTCTTGGCTAATGTGTCATGGCTAAGGTGTCTTGGCTAATGTGTCTCGGCTAATGTGTCTTGGCTAAGGTGTCTTGGCTAATGTGTCTTGGCTAATGTGTCTTGGCTTATGTATCTTGGCTAAGGTGTCTTGGCTAATGTGTCTTGGCTAAGGTGTCTAGGCTAATGTGTCTTGGCTAATGTGTCATGGCTAAGGTGTCTTGGCTAATGTGTCTCGGCTAATGTGTCTTGGCTAAGGTGTCTTGGCTAATGTGTCTTGGCTAATGTGTCTTGGCTTATGTATCTTGGCTAAGGTGTCTTGGCTAATGTGTCTTGGCTAATGTGTCTTGGCTAAGGTGTCTTGGCTAAGGTGTCTTGGCTAATGTGTCTTGGCTAATGTGTCTTGGCTAATCTGTTTCGGCTAATGTGTCTTGGCTAAGGTGTCTTGGCTAAGGTGTCTTGGCTTAGGTGTCTTGGCTAATGTGTCTTGGCTAATGTGTCTTGGCTAATGTGTTCGTTCTGATCTGTCATTCTGATCGTTCGCTTGTGGCTATCTCACGCTCTGTTTTTTACCAGTATTTTTGTGTGCAAATCGTAACTTATCGTTATCTGTGCATATACATGGTCTGTGTTGTTTCCTGGTGATCATTCCTGTTATATCCCGAGAGATCCTCCTGTGAATCTGAAGCAGTTATTTGCGTTTGTTTATCGTTCCTGTTTGCTGTTAGTTGCATCTGCAGTTCGTCGCTATGGCCGCATCGTGTCCTTCGTGTCTGCAATCGGTAATGGGAGAAAGTGTTTACTTGTGTGCTGGTCTATGCAATAACACCTACCATCAAGCTTGTCTGGGGATCTCGGATGAAGTTTTGACTGAAATCCTGAAACCAGGATCACAATCATCGTGGTCCTGCGCGAGCTGTACCGCCCTACGAGGCTGCAAAGCCACGCTGCTGGAGGAGTTTACGGATATTCTGTCCAACTTTAAAACGGTGTTGTTGAATGAATTTGATCGTCGCTTATCAGAATCGTTTGCTGCAATTAAAAGCGACATTCAGACAACGGTCAACAAATGAGACGCTAATTCGCACACCATCACGCAGCCTGTATTGCAAAACGCTCACCTGTTGGATATGCAACCTACTCTCTGCAACACTTACACACCGCTCAGTACACGAAATAGTGACACTAGCACATCGAGGAATGCTCCGAAACGTAATGCGCCTAAACGTAGGCTTGTTGATTACACTCCACCGAAAACATCTTCTACCGACAGTGCCGCACCATTGCTTTTATGCACGGCTCCCATCTTAACACCGTCTCGTGCCTTACCAACGGTCCCACCAAAGGAACCGAAATTTTGGTTGTATTTGACCCGCATCGCAAAACGGTCACGGACGCTGATGTAAAAATAATGGTCGCTCACCAATTAGGCATCGATGACGTCACAGTAATAAAGCTGCTGCCACGGGATCGCGATATGAGCACACTCACCTTTATATCATTCAAGGTCGGGCTGTCGCTGGCGATCGAAATATGGATAACAGTCTTTGCTCTCGGGGCGGTGGAGTATTGATCGCATGCTCTGCTATTCTCACCACTTCTGAAGTTACGCATACTTTTCCATCGCTCGAGCTTACCTGGATTTGTATCAAGATGAACCATGTATCGGTGTTCATCGGTGTAATTTACATCCCGCCTGATCGTAGAAATAGTGAATCCATCCTGCATGCTCTACACGAGAGCGTAAGTGTAATTTTAGAGCGGATGAAACCCTCTGATTTGCTGCTGCTGCTGGGTGATTTTAACACCCCAAATCTCTGTTGGAGCGTATCGCCTACGGACACCAAATGCTACATTCCTGCTTCAACTTCCGGTAACGACTGGCTACTTACAGACGGTATGACCCTTAATGGACTGTCACAGATTTCGGGAGTGAAAAATGTGATCAACCGCCAACTCGATCTTATTTTTGCCAATCCTTTGGCCGCATCGTCCTGCTCTAATGTCTGGGAATCATCTACACCGCTGCTTAAACTGGACAAATACCATCCTGGACTGGAATTTACCTTGTCAATCCCATCGATCATACCGGCTCCAACCAGACACATTCATCGAAATCCTGACATGAACAGAATCAGACGTTTTAATTTTCGTAAACTTGACTACCCTACCTTCGTACGGATCGTAGCTAACTCGGACTTTAACTTCATCGAATCTGCTGCAACAATTGACGACGCCGTGACTCAACTGAACAATGTTATCCTTTCATCCTTTGCCTCTTGCTGTCCTTTTCAATACCCTCCCTCCAACCCGTTGTGGTCGAACAGGTGTCTTAGAGCTCTTAAAGCTGACAAGAAACGCTCGTTCCGGGCTCTAAGACGTACTCGTACATCCCATGCCATACAAGTCTATAAATACGCTTCGACTGCATACCGTATCTATAACAGGGCATGCTATAAATCATACCTGGCACGCCTTCAGTTTAGATTTTCCAGTGGCCCTCGATCATTCTGGCGTTATGTCAATGCTCGTCGCAAAACCAACGGCATCCCCTCCACTATTTCCCTGGGCAATGACGTGGCTGATACACCCCCTGGCTGCTGCGAACTGTTCGCTAGGCATTTTTCTGGCGTGTTCGTTGATCCATGCAGCAGTACAGTGTCTCTCTCGGAAAGCTTGTCCCTCACACCTAGCAACGTTTTTAGTTGTAACACAGTCGAACTAAATGTTGAAGTGGTTCTACAAGCCCTAACAAAACTTAAATTTTCTTTTGCACCAGGTCCAGATGGAATACCATCCTGTGTCCTAAAGAAATGTAGTGCCTTTTTTGCGCCAATTTTGCTTCGTCTGTTTTCAAGATCGTTTCGTGATGGTAGTTTTCCATCTATTTGGAAAACTTCCTGGATATGTCCTATCTTTAAAAAAGGAGATCGTTCAGTCGCGTCCAATTTTCGTGGTGTCGCAATCCTTTGTGCTATGTCTAAACTCTGTGAATCCATCGTCCAATCGTATATCCTTCCTATAGTGACTAAGTACATTTCTCCCCACCAGCATGGCTTTATGCCTAAACGTTCTACTTCGACAAATCTTATGTGTTTTGTGTCTTTTGTGATGTCCCATATCGTTCGTAAAAGTCAAGTAGACGTAATTTATACCGACTTTAAAGCAGCCTTCGATAGTTTGCCCCATGTTTTGCTCTTAGCAAAACTCGCGAAACTTGGATTTGGTAGTCCAATTTTAGCTTGGTTGGGATCCTTTCTCTCGAATAGATCCTATACAGTTAGATTGGACAACTCCTTTTCTTCGTCATTTGTGGGCTTGTCTGGTGTCCCTCAGGGAAGTGCACTTAGTCCTATCCTTTTCTCCCTTTTTATCAATGACTGCATCAATGTTCTCCCAATTGATGGACATCTCCTTTATGCTGACGATATAAAAATCTTTCTTCCCGTGTCCTCGTCCTACGATTGTCGATCTCTCCAGAGTTTTTTAAACAATTTCTCTCTGTGGTGTTTGCATAATGGACTGGTGCTCTGCCCACCTAAATGTTGCGTCATCTCTTTCGGGAGACCTGCTGCTGCCCGGCTGTCTTGGGACTATTACCTATGTGGTACCCAAATAAGCAGGGAATCCACTGTAAAAGATCTTGGGGTCTGGTTGGATGAGGGTCTCTCGTTCGCTACTCACACCAACCATGTGATCAATAAAGCGAACAGAGCATTAGGCCTCATTATGCGCATGTCTTCGGAAATTCGCGATCCTCTTTGTCTTAAGGCACTGTACTGTTGCTGGGTTCGATCCGTTCTTGATTATGCCTGCGTCGTGTGGACTCCAGCTGCAGGTACTGCTATGCAGAGACTAGAGAGAGCTCAGAGGCAATTTACGCGCTTCGCAGTACGTAGATTTCTTCACGGTTACTCCGTTCCTGTACCCTCCTATTCTCTCCGCTGCCGTTTGCTGGGTTTAATAGAAATTGAATCCCGCCATTGGCAAGCGCAGTCCTACTTCATTGCCTGCATCCTTTCCGGCGATTTCGATGTTCCTTCCCTTTTATCTTCCCTACCACTGTATGTTCCCTCTCGCAGACTTCGCGACAGGCCTCCCATCTTTATTCCAACCCGCCGTTCGGTTTTTGGCCAGAATGATCCCTGGTTAAGAGCATGCGCTGCTTTTAACAGAGACTATCACCTGTTCGATTTCAACGTTCCCATTTCCCACTTTCGCACTCGCCTCCTTAATAATTCCACTTTCCCCTTATAATCAATCTTGCTTCCTCTTACAACATCTTCCATATCCCTTTCTTCCTACTCCCCTAGCTTGTTAGAACCATTGTTAAACCCATGCGGCAGACAACTTGACGAATAAATAAATAAATAAATAAATAAATTAATAAATAATGTGTCTTGGCTAATGTGTCTTGGCTAAGGTGTCTTGGCTAAGGTGTCTTGGCTAAGGTGTCTTGGCTAATGTGTCTTGGCTAAGGTGTCTTGGCTAATGTGTCTTGGCGAAGGTGTCTTGGCTAATGTGTCTTGGCTAATGTGTCTTGGCTAATGTGTCTTGTCTAATGTACCTTGGCTAATGTGTCTTGGCTAATGTGTCTTGGCTAATGTGTCTTGGCTAATGTGTCTTGGCTAATGTGTCTTGGCTAATGTGTCTTGGCTAATGTGTCTCGGCTAGTGTGTCTTGGCTAATGTGTCTTGGCTAATGTGTCTTGGCTAAGGTGTCTTGGCTAATGTGTCTTGGCTAAGGTGTCTTTGCTAATGTGTCTCGGCTAATGTGTCTTGGCTAATGTGTCTTGGCTAATGTGTCTTGGCTAATGTGTCTTGGCTAATGTGTCTTAGCTAATGTGTCTTGGCTAAGGTGTCTTGGCTAAGGTGTCTTGGCTAATGTGTCTTGGCTAATGTGTCTTGGCTAAGGTGTCTTCGCTAAGGTGTCTTGGCTAATGTGTCTCGGCTAATGTGTCTTGGCTGAGGTGTCTTGGCTAAGGAGTCTTATCTAATGTGTCTTGGCTAATGTGTCTTGGCTAATGTGTCTTGGCTAATGTGTCTTGGCTAATGTGTCTTGGCTAAAGTGTCTTGGCTAATGTGTCTTGGCTAATGTGTCTTGGCTAAGGTGTCTTGGCTAAGGTGTCTTGGCTAAGGTGTCTTGGCTAATGTGTCTTGGCTAAGGTGTCTTGGCTAATGTGTATTGGCTAATGTGTCTTGGCTAATGTGTCTTGGCTAATGTGTCTTGGCTAAGGTGTCTTGGCTAAGGTGTCTTGGCTTAGGTGTCTTGGCTAATGTGTCTCGGCTAATGTGTCTTGGCTAATATGTCTTGGCTAATGTGTCTTGGCTAATGTGTCTTGCCTAAGGTGTCTTGGCTAAGGTGTCTTGGCTAATGTGTCTCGGCTAATGTGTCTTGGCTAAGGTGTCTTGGCTAAGGTGTCTTGGCTAATGTGTCTCGGCTAATGTGTCTTGGCTAAGGTGTCTTGGCTAATGTGTCTTGGCTAATGTGTCTTGGCTAATGTGTCTTCTCTAAGGTGTCTTGGCTAAGGTGTCTTGGCTAATGTGTCTTGGCTAAGGTGTCTTGGCTAATGTGTCTTGGCTAAGGTGTCTTGGCTTATGTGTCTTGGCTATTGTGTCTTGGCTAAGGTGTCTTGGCTAAGGTGTCTTGGCTAAGGTGTCTTGGCTAATGTGTCTTGGCTAATGTGTTTTGGCTAAGGTGTCTTGGCTTATGTGTCTTGGCTAATGTGTCTTGGCTAAGGTGTCTTGGCTAAGGTGTCTTGGCTAATGTGTCTTGGCTAATGTGTCTTGGCTAATGTGTCTTGGCTAATGTGTCTCGGCTAATGTGTCTTGGCTAAGGTGTCTTGGCTAATGTGTCTTGGCTAATGTGTCTTGGCTAATGTGTCTCGGCTAATGTGTCTTGGCTAATGTGTCTTGGCTAAGGTGTCTAGGCTAAGGTGTCTTGGCTAAGGTGTCTTGGCTAAGGTGTCTTGGCTAATGTGTCTCGGCTAAGGTGTCTTGGCTAAAGTGTCTTGGCTAATGTGTCTTGGCTTATGTATCTTGGCTAAGGTGTCTTGGCGGAGGTGTCTTGGCTAAGGTGTCTAGGCTAATGTGTCTTGGCTAATGTGTCATGGCTAAGGTGTCTTGGCTAATGTGTCTCGGCTAATGTGTCTTGGCTAAGGTGTCTTGGCTAATGTGTCTTGGCTAATGTGTCTTGGCTTATGTATCTTGGCTAAGGTGTCTTGGCTAATGTGTCTTGGCTAAGGTGTCTAGGCTAATGTGTCTTGGCTAATGTGTCATGGCTAAGGTGTCTTGGCTAATGTGTCTCGGCTAATGTGTCTTGGCTAAGGTGTCTTGGCTAATGTGTCTTGGCTAATGTGTCTTGGCTTATGTATCTTGGCTAAGGTGTCTTGGCTAATGTGTCTTGGCTAATGTGTCTTGGCTAAGGTGTCTTGGCTAAGGTGTCTTGGCTAAGGTGTCTTGGCTAATGTGTCTTGGCTAATGTGTCTTGGCTAATCTGTTTCGGCTAATGTGTCTTGGCTAAGGTGTCTTGGCTAATGTGTCTTGGCTTAGGTGTCTTGGCTAAGGTGTCTTGGCTAATGTGTCTTGGCTAATGTGTTCGTTCTGATCTGTCATTCTGATCGTTCGCTTGTGGCTATCTCACGCTCTGTTTTTTACCAGTATTTTTGTGTGCAAATCGTAACTTATCGTTATCTGTGCATATACATGGTCTGTGTTGTTTCCTGGTGATCATTCCTGTTATATCCCGAGAGATCCTCCTGTGAATCTGAAGCAGTTATTTGCGTTTGTTTATCGTTCCTGTTTGCTGTTAGTTGCATCTGCAGTTCGTCGCTATGGCCGCATCGTGTCCTTCGTGTCTGCAATCGGTAATGGGAGAAAGTGTTTACTTGTGTGCTGGTCTATGCAATAACACCTACCATCAAGCTTGTCTGGGGATCTCGGATGAAGTTTTGACTGAAATCCTGAAACCAGGATCACAATCATCGTGGTCCTGCGCGAGCTGTACCGCCCTACGAGGCTGCAAAGCCACGCTGCTGGAGGAGTTTACGGATATTCTGTCCAACTTTAAAACGGTGTTGTTGAATGAATTTGATCGTCGCTTATCAGAATCGTTTGCTGCAATTAAAAGCGACATTCAGACAACGGTCAACAAACGAGACGCTAATTCGCACACCATCACGCAGCCTGTATTGCAAAACGCTCACCTGTTGGATATGCAACCTACTCTCTGCAACACTTACACACCGCTCAGTACACGAAATAGTGACACTAGCACATCGAGGAATGCTCCGAAACGTAATGCGCCTAAACGTAGGCTTGTTGATTACACTCCACCGAAAACATCTTCTACCGACAGTGCCGCACCATTGCTTTTATGCACGGCTCCCATCTTAACACCGTCTCGTGCCTTACCAACGGTCCCACCAAAGGAACCGAAATTTTGGTTGTATTTGACCCGCATCGCAAAACGGTCACGGACGCTGATGTAAAAATAATGGTCGCTCACCAATTAGGCATCGATGACGTCACAGTAATAAAGCTGCTGCCACGGGATCGCGATATGAGCACACTCACCTTTATATCATTCAAGGTCGGGCTGTCGCTGGCGATCGAAATATGGATAACAGTCTTTGCTCTCGGGGCGGTGGAGTATTGATCGCATGCTCTGCTATTCTCACCACTTCTGAAGTTACGCATACTTTTCCATCGCTCGAGCTTACCTGGATTTGTATCAAGATGAACCATGTATCGGTGTTCATCGGTGTAATTTACATCCCGCCTGATCGTAGAAATAGTGAATCCATCCTGCATGCTCTACACGAGAGCGTAAGTGTAATTTTAGAGCGGATGAAACCCTCTGATTTGCTGCTGCTGCTGGGTGATTTTAACACCCCAAATCTCTGTTGGAGCGTATCGCCTACGGACACCAAATGCTACATTCCTGCTTCAACTTCCGGTAACGACTGGCTACTTACAGACGGTATGACCCTTAATGGACTGTCACAGATTTCGGGAGTGAAAAATGTGATCAACCGCCAACTCGATCTTATTTTTGCCAATCCTTTGGCCGCATCGTCCTGCTCTAATGTCTGGGAATCATCTACACCGCTGCTTAAACTGGACAAATACCATCCTGGACTGGAATTTACCTTGTCAATCCCATCGATCATACCGGCTCCAACCAGACACATTCATCGAAATCCTGACATGAACAGAATCAGACGTTTTAATTTTCGTAAACTTGACTACCCTACCTTCGTACGGATCGTAGCTAACTCGGACTTTAACTTCATCGAATCTGCTGCAACAATTGACGACGCCGTGACTCAACTGAACAATGTTATCCTTTCATCCTTTGCCTCTTGCTGTCCTTTTCAATACCCTCCCTCCAACCCGTTGTGGTCGAACAGGTGTCTTAGAGCTCTTAAAGCTGACAAGAAACGCTCGTTCCGGGCTCTAAGACGTACTCGTACATCCCATGCCATACAAGTCTATAAATACGCTTCGACTGCATACCGTATCTATAACAGGGCATGCTATAAATCATACCTGGCACGCCTTCAGTTTAGATTTTCCAGTGGCCCTCGATCATTCTGGCGTTATGTCAATGCTCGTCGCAAAACCAACGGCATCCCCTCCACTATTTCCCTGGGCAATGACGTGGCTGATACACCCCCTGGCTGCTGCGAACTGTTCGCTAGGCATTTTTCTGGCGTGTTCGTTGATCCATGCAGCAGTACAGTGTCTCTCTCGGAAAGCTTGTCCCTCACACCTAGCAACGTTTTTAGTTGTAACACAGTCGAACTAAATGTTGAAGTGGTTCTACAAGCCCTAACAAAACTTAAATTTTCTTTTGCACCAGGTCCAGATGGAATACCATCCTGTGTCCTAAAGAAATGTAGTGCCTTTTTTGCGCCAATTTTGCTTCGTCTGTTTTCAAGATCGTTTCGTGATGGTAGTTTTCCATCTATTTGGAAAACTTCCTGGATATGTCCTATCTTTAAAAAAGGAGATCGTTCAGTCGCGTCCAATTTTCGTGGTGTCGCAATCCTTTGTGCTATGTCTAAACTCTGTGAATCCATCGTCCAATCGTATATCCTTCCTATAGTGACTAAGTACATTTCTCCCCACCAGCATGGCTTTATGCCTAAACGTTCTACTTCGACAAATCTTATGTGTTTTGTGTCTTTTGTGATGTCCCATATCGTTCGTAAAAGTCAAGTAGACGTAATTTATACCGACTTTAAAGCAGCCTTCGATAGTTTGCCCCATGTTTTGCTCTTAGCAAAACTCGCGAAACTTGGATTTGGTAGTCCAATTTTAGCTTGGTTGGGATCCTTTCTCTCGAATAGATCCTATACAGTTAGATTGGACAACTCCTTTTCTTCGTCATTTGTGGGCTTGTCTGGTGTCCCTCAGGGAAGTGCACTTAGTCCTATCCTTTTCTCCCTTTTTATCAATGACTGCATCAATGTTCTCCCAATTGATGGACATCTCCTTTATGCTGACGATATAAAAATCTTTCTTCCCGTGTCCTCGTCCTACGATTGTCGATCTCTCCAGAGTTTTTTAAACAATTTCTCTCTGTGGTGTTTGCATAATGGACTGGTGCTCTGCCCACCTAAATGTTGCGTCATCTCTTTCGGGAGACCTGCTGCTGCCCGGCTGTCTTGGGACTATTACCTATGTGGTACCCAAATAAGCAGGGAATCCACTGTAAAAGATCTTGGGGTCTGGTTGGATGAGGGTCTCTCGTTCGCTACTCACACCAACCATGTGATCAATAAAGCGAACAGAGCATTAGGCCTCATTATGCGCATGTCTTCGGAAATTCGCGATCCTCTTTGTCTTAAGGCACTGTACTGTTGCTGGGTTCGATCCGTTCTTGATTATGCCTGCGTCGTGTGGACTCCAGCTGCAGGTACTGCTATGCAGAGACTAGAGAGAGCTCAGAGGCAATTTACGCGCTTCGCAGTACGTAGATTTCTTCACGGTTACTCCGTTCCTGTACCCTCCTATTCTCTCCGCTGCCGTTTGCTGGGTTTAATAGAAATTGAATCCCGCCATTGGCAAGCGCTGTCCTACTTCATTGCCTGCATCCTTTCCGGCGATTTCGATGTTCCTTCCCTTTTATCTTCCCTACCACTGTATGTTCCCTCTCGCAGACTTCGCGACAGGCCTCCCATCTTTATTCCAACCCGCCGTTCGGTTTTTGGCCAGAATGATCCCTGGTTAAGAGCATGCGCTGCTTTTAACAGAGACTATCACCTGTTCGATTTCAACGTTCCCATTTCCCACTTTCGCACTCGCCTCCTTAATAATTCCACTTTCCCCTTATAATCAATCTTGCTTCCTCTTACAACATCTTCCATATCCCTTTCTTCCTACTCCCCTAGCTTGTTAGAACCATTGTTAAACCCATGCGGCAGACAATTTGACGAATAAATAAATAAATAAATTAATAAATTAATAAATAATGTGTCTTGGCTAATGTGTCTTGGCTAAGGTGTCTTGGCTAAGGTGTCTTGGCTAAGGTGTCTTGGCTAAGGTGTATTGGCTAATGTGTCTTGGCTAATGTGTCTTGGCTAATGTGTCTTGGCTAAGGTGTCTTGGCTAAGGTGTCTTGGCTTAGGTGTCTTGGCTAATGTGTCTTGGCTAATGTGTCTTGGCTAATGTGTCTTGGCTAATGTGTCTTGGCTGAGGTGTCTTGGCTAATGTGTCTCGGCTAATGTGTCTTGGCTAAGGTGTCTTGGCTAAGGTGTCTTGGCTAAGGTGTCTTGGCTAATGTGTCTTGGCTAATGTGTCTTGGCTAAGGTGTCTTGGCTAAGGTGTCTTGGCTAAGGTGTCTTGGCTAATGTGTCTTGGCTAAGGTGTCTTGGCTAATGTGTCTTGGCTAAGGTGTCTTGGCTAATGTGTCTTGGCTAAGGTGTCTTGGCTAATGTGTCTTGGCTAAGGTGTCTTGGCTAATGTGTCTTGGCTAATGTGTCTTCGCTAATGTGTCTTGGTTAAAGTGTCTTGGCTAATGTGTCTTGGCTAAGGTGTCTTGGCTAATGTGTCTCGGCTAATGTGTCTTGGCTACGGTGTCTTGGCTAATGTGTCTTGGCTAATGTGTCTTGGCTAAGGTGTCTTGGCTAAGGTGTCTTGGCTAATGTGTCTTGGCTAATGTGTCTTGGCTAAGGTGTCTTGGCTAAGGTGTCTTGGCTAATGTGTCTTGGCTAAGGTGTCTTGGCTAATGTGTCTTGGCTAATGTGTCTTGGCTAATGTGTCTTGGCTAAGGTGTCTTGGATAATGTGTCTTGGCTAAGGTGTCTTGGTTAAGGTGTCTTGGCTAATGTGTCTTGGCTAATGTGTCTTGGCTAAGGTGTCTTGGCTAATGTGTCTTGGCTAATGTGTCTTGGCTAAGGTGTCTTGGCTAAGGTGTCTTGGCTAATGTGTCTTGGCTAAGGTGTCTTGGCTAATGTGTCTTGGCTAAGGTGTCTTGGCTAAGGTGTCTTGGCTAATGTGTCTTGGTTAATGTGTCTTGGCTAATGTGTCTTGGCTAATGTGTCTTGGCTAATGTGTCTTGGCTAAGGTGTCTTGGCTAATGTGTCTTGGCTAAGGTGTCTTGGCTAAGGTGTCTTGGCTAATGTGTCTTGGCTAAGGTGTCTTGGCTATGGTGTATTGGCTAATGTGTCTTGGCTAATGTGTCTCGGCTAATGTGTCTTGGCTAATGTGTCTTGGCTAAGGTGTCTTGGCTAATGTGTCTTGGCTAATGTGTCTTCGCTAATGTGTCTTGGCTAAGGTGTCTTGGCTAATGTGTCTTGGCTAAGGTGTCTTGGCTAATGTGTCTCGGCTAATGTGTCTTGGCTAATGTGTCTTGGCTAAGGTGTCTTGGCTAATGTGTCTTGGCTAATGTGTCTTGGCTAAGGTGTCTTGGCTAAGGTGTCTTGGCTACGATGTCTTAGCTAATGTGTCTCGGCTAATGTGTCTCGGCTAATGTGTCTTGGCTAATGTGTCTGGGCTGAGGTGTCTTGGCTAAGGTGTCTTGGCTTATGTGTTTTTTCTAATGTGTCTTGGCTAAGGTGTCTCGGCTAAGGTGTCTTGGCTAATGTGTCTTGGCTTATGTGTCTTGGCTAATGTGTCTTGGCTAAGGTGTCTTGGCTAATGTGTCTTGGCTAATGTGTCTTGGCTAAGGTGTCTTGGCTAATGTGTCTTGGCTAATGTGTCTTGGCTAATGTGTCTTGGCTAAGGTGTCTCGGCTAATGTGTCTTGGCTAAGGTGTCTTGGCCAATGTGTCTTGGCTAATGTGTCTTGGCTAAGGTGTCTTGGCTAAGGTGTCTTGGCTAATGTGTCTCGGCTTATGTGTCTTGGCTAATGTGTCTTGGC
The DNA here is from genome assembly GCF_943734845.2 of Anopheles funestus. Classification (NCBI taxonomy): domain Eukaryota; kingdom Metazoa; phylum Arthropoda; class Insecta; order Diptera; family Culicidae; genus Anopheles; species Anopheles funestus. The sequence continues at coordinate 146,992 of NW_026045341.1, forward strand.
TAATGTGTCTTTGCTAATGTGTCTTGGCCAATGTGTCTTGGCTAATGTGTCTTGGCTAAGGTGTCTTGGCTAAGGTGTCTTGGCTAATGTGTCTTGGCTAATGAGTCTTGGCTAATGTGTCTTGGCTAAGGTGTCCTTGCTAATGTGTCTCGGCTAATGTGTCTTGGCTAAGGTGTTTTGGCTAAGGTGTCTTGGCTAAGGTGTCTTGGCTAATGTGTCTTGGCTAATGTGTCTTTGCTAATGTGTCTTGGCTAATGTGTCTCGGCTAATGTGTCTTGGCTAATGTGTCTTGGCTAATGTGTCTTGGCTAAGGTGTCTTGGCTAATGTGTCTTGGCTAAGGTGTCTTGGCTAAGGTGTCTTGGCTAAGGTGTCTTGGCTAAGGTGTCTTGGCTAATGCGTCGTTGCTAAGGTGTCTTGGCTAATGTGTCTTGGCTAAGGTGTCTTTGCTTATGTGTCTTGGCTAATGTGTCTTGGCTAATGTGTCTTGGCTAATGTGTCTTGGCTAAGATGTCTTGGCTAATGTGTCCTGTCTAATGTACCTTGGCTAATGTGTCTTGGCTAATGTGTCTTGGCTAATGTGTCTTGGCTAAGGTGTCTTGGCTAATGTGTCTTGGCTAATGTGTCTTGGCTAAGGTGTCTTGGCTAAGGAGTCTTATCTTATGTGTCTTAACTAATGTGTCTTGGCTAATGTGTCTTGGCTAATGTGTCTTGGCTAATGTGTCTTGGCTAATGTGTCTTGGCTAAGGTGTCTTGGCTAATGTGTCTTGGCTAAAGTGTCTTGGCTAAGGTGTCTTGGCTAAGGTGTCTTGGCTAAGGTGTCTTGGCTAATGAGTCTTGGCTAATGTGTCTTGGCTAATGTGTCTTGGCTAATGTGTCTCGGCTAATGTGTCTTGGCTAATGTGTTTTGGCTAAGGTGTCTTGGCTACGGTGTCTTGGTTAATGTGTCTTGGCTAATGTGTCTTGGCTAATGTGTCTTGGCTAAGGTGTCTTGGCTAATGTGTCTTGGCTAATGTGTCTTGGCTATGGTGTCTTGGCTAATGTGTCTTGGCTAAAGTGTCTAGGCTAATGTGTCTTGGCTAAAGTGTCTTTTCTTATGTGTCTCGGCTATTGTGTCTTTGCTAATGTGTCTTGGCTAATGTGTCTTGGCCAATGTGTCTCGGCTAATATGTCCTGTCTAATGTACCTTGGCTAATGTGTCTTGGCTAAGGTGCCTTGGCTAAGGTGTCTTGGCTAATGTGTCTTGGCTAATGTGTCTTGGCTAAGGTGTCTTGGCTAATGTGTCTTGGCTAATGTGTCTTGGCTAAGGTGTCTTGGCTAATGTGTCTTGGCTAAGGTGTCTTGGCTAATGTGTCTTGGCTAATGTGTCTTGGCTAATGTGTCTTGGCTAAGGTGTCTTGGCTAATGTGTCTTGGCTAAGGTGTCTTGGCTAATGTGTCTTGGCTAATGTGTCTCGGCTAATGTGTCTTGGCTAAGGTGTCTTGGCTAAGGTGTCTTGGCTAATGTGTCTTGGCTAATGTGTCTTGGCTAATGTGTCTTGGCTAATGTGTCTTGGCTAAGGTGTCTTGGCTAATGTGTCTTGGCTAAGGTGTCTTGGCTAATGTGTCTTGGCTAAGTTGTCTTGGCTAATGCGTCTTGGTTAATGTGTCTTGGCTAAAGTGTCTTGGCTAATGTGTCTCGGCTAATGTGTCTTGGCTAAGGTGTCTTGGCTAATGTGTCTTGGCTAAGGTGTCTTGGCTAATGTGTCTTGGCTAAGGTGTCTTGGCTAATGTGTATTGGCTAATGTGTCTTGGCTAATGTGTCTTGGCTAATGTGTCTCGGCTAATGTGTCTTGGCTAAGGTGCCTTGGCTAAGGTGTCTTGGCTAAGGTGTCTTGGCTAAGGTGTCTTGGCTAATGCGTCTTGGTTAATGTGTCTTGGCTAAAGTGTCTTGGCTAATGTGTCTCGGCTAATGTGTCTTGGCTAATGTGTCTCGGCTAATGTGTCTTGGCTAAGGTGTCTTGGCTAAGGTGTCTTGGCTAAGGTGTCTTGGCTAATGCGTCTTGGCTAAAGTGTCTTGGCTAATGTGTCTTGGCTAAGGTGTCTTGGCTAATGTGTCTTGGCTAATGTGTCTTGGCTAAGGTGTCTTGGCTAATGTGTCTTGGCTAAGGTGTCTTGGCTAATGTGTCTTGGCTAATGTGTCTTGGCTAATGTGTCTCGGCTAATGTGTCTTGGCTAAGGTGTCTTGGCTAAGGTGTCTTGGCTAAGGTGTCTTGGCTAATGCGTCTTGGCTAAAGTGTCTTGGCTAATGTGTCTTGGCTAAGGTGTCTTGGCTAATGTGTCTTGGCTAATGTGTCTTGGATAATGTGTCTTGGCTAAGGTGTCTTGGTTAATGTGTATTGGCTAATGTGTCTTGGCTAATGTGTCTTGGCTAATGCGTCTTGGTTAATGTGTCTTGGCTAATGTGTCTTGGCTAATGTGTCTCGGCTAATGTGTCTTGGCTAATGTGTCTCGGCTAATGTGTCTTGGCTAAGGTGTCTTGGCTAAGGTGTCTTGGCTAAGGTGTCTTGGCTAATGCGTCTTGGCTAAAGTGTCTTGGCTAATGTGTCTTGGCTAAGGTGTCTTGGCTAATGTGTCTTGGCTAATGTGTCTTGGCTAAGGTGTCTTGGCTAATGTGTCTTGGCTAAGGTGTCTTGGCTAATGTGTCTTGGCTAATGTGTCTTGGCTAATGTGTCTCGGCTAATGTGTCTTGGCTAAGGTGTCTTGGCTAAGGTGTCTTGGCTAAGGTGTCTTGGCTAATGCGTCTTGGCTAAAGTGTCTTGGCTAATGTGTCTTGGCTAAGGTGTCTTGGCTAATGTGTCTTGGCTAAGGTGTCTTGGCTAATGTGTCTTGGCTAAGGTGTCTTGGCTAATGTGTATTGGCTAATGTGTCTTGGCTAATGTGTCTTGGCTAATGTGTCTCGGCTAATGTGTCTTGGCTAAGGTGTCTTGGCTAAGGTGTCTTGGCTAAGGTGTCTTGGCTAAGGTGTCTTGGCTAATGCGTCTTGGTTAATGTGTCTTGGCTAAAGTGTCTTGGCTAATGTGTCTCGGCTAATGTGCCTTGGCTAATGTGTCTCGGCTAATGTGTCTTGGCTAAGGTGTCTTGGCTAAGGTGTCTTGGCTAAGGTGTCTTGGCTAAGGTGTCTTGGCTAATGCGTCTTGGCTAAAGTGTCTTGGCTAATGTGTCTTGGCTAAGGTGTCTTGGCTAATGTGTCTTGGCTAATGTGTCTTGGCTAAGGTGTCTTGGCTAATGTGTCTTGGCTAAAGTGTCTTGGCTAATGTGTCTCGGCTAATGTGTCTTGGCTAATGTGTCTCGGCTAATGTGTCTTGGCTAAGGTGTCTTGGCTAAGGTGTCTTGGCTAAGGTGTCTTGGCTAATGCGTCTTGGCTAAAGTGTCTTGGCTAATGTGTCTTGGCTAAGGTGTCTTGGCTAATGTGTCTTGGCTAATGTGTCTTGGCTAAGGTGTCTTGGCTAATGTGTCTTGGCTAAGGTGTCTTGGCTAATGTGTCTCGGCTAATGTGTCTTGGCTAAGGTGTCTTGGCTAAGGTGTCTTGGCTAAGGTGTCTTGGCTAAGGTGTCTTGGCTAAGGTGTCTTGGCTAATGCGTCTTGGTTAATGTGTCTTGGCTAAAGTGTCTTGGCTAATGTGTCTCGGCTAATGTGTCTTGGCTAATGTGTCTCGGCTAATGTGTCTTGGCTAAGGTGTCTTGGCTAAGGTGTCTTGGCTAAGGTGTCTTGGCTAATGCGTCTTGGCTAAAGTGTCTTGGCTAATGTGTCTTGGCTAAGGTGTCTTGGCTAATGTGTCTTGGCTAATGTGTCTTGGCTAATGTGTCTTGGCTAATGTGTCTTGGCTAAGGTGTCTTGGCTAATGTGTCTTGGCTAATGTGTCTTGGCTAATGTGTCTTGGCTAAGGTGTCTTGGCTAAGGTGTCTTGGCTAATGTGTCTTGGCTAATGTCTCTTGGCTAATGTGTCTTGGCTAATGTGTCTTGGCTAAGGTGTCTTGGCTAATGTGTCTTGGCTAAGGTGTCTTGGCTAATGTGTATTGGCTAATGTGTCTTGGCTAATGTGTCTTGGCTAATGTGTCTCGGCTAATGTGTCTTGGCTAAGGTGTCTTGGCTAAGGTGTCTTGGCTAAGGTGTCTTGGCTAATGCGTCTTGGTTAATGTGTCTTGGCTAAAGTGTCTTGGCTAATGTGTCTCGGCTAATGTGTCTTGGCTAAGGTGTCTTGGCTAATGTGTCTTGGCTAAGGTGTCTTGGCTAATGTGTCTTGGCTAAGGTGTCTTGGCTAATGTGTATTGGCTAATGTGTCTTGGCTAATGTGTCTTGGCTAATGTGTCTCGGCTAATGTGTCTTGGCTAAGGTGTCTTGGCTAAGGTGTCTTGGCTAAGGTGTCTTGGCTAAGGTGTCTTGGCTAATGCGTCTTGGTTAATGTGTCTTGGCTAAAGTGTCTTGGCTAATGTGTCTCGGCTAATGTGTCTTGGCTAATGTGTCTCGGCTAATGTGTCTTGGCTAAGGTGTCTTGGCTAAGGTGTCTTGGCTAATGTGTCTTGGCTAATGTCTCTTGGCTAATGTGTCTTGGCTAATGTGTCTTGGCTAAGGTGTCTTGGCTAAGGTGTCTTGGCTAAGGTGTCTTGGCTAATGTGTCTTGGCTAAGGTGTCTTGGCTATGGTGTATTGGCTAATGTGTCTTGGCTAATGTGTCTCGGCTAATGTGTCTTGGCTAATGTGTCTTGGCTAAGGTGTCTTGGCTAATGTGTCTTGGCTAATGTGTCTTCGCTAATGTGTCTTGGCTAAGGTGTCTTGGCTAATGTGTCTTGGCTAAGGTGTCTTGGCTAATGTGTCTCGGCTAATGTGTCTTGGCTAATGTGTCTTGGCTAAGGTGTCTTGGCTAATGTGTCTTGGCTAATGTGTCTTGGCTAAGGTGTCTTGGCTAAGATGTCTTGGCTACGATGTCTTAGCTAATGTGTCTCGGCTAATGTGTCTCGGCTAATGTGTCTTGGCTAATGTGTCTGGGCTGAGGTGTCTTGGCTAAGGTGTCTTGGCTTATGTGTTTTTTCTAATGTGTCTTGGCTAAGGTGTCTCGGCTAAGGTGTCTTGGCTAATGTGTCTTGGCTTATGTGTCTTGGCTAATGTGTCTTGGCTAAGGTGTCTTGGCTAATGTGTCTTGGCTAATGTGTCTTGGCTAAGGTGTCTTGGCTAATGTGTCTTGGCTAATGTGTCTTGGCTAATGTGTCTTGGCTAAGGTGTCTCGGCTAATGTGTCTTGGCTAAGGTGTCTTGGCCAATGTGTCTTGGCTAATGTGTCTTGGCTAAGGTGTCTTGGCTAAGGTGTCTTGGCTAATGTGTCTCGGCTTATGTGTCTTGGCTAATGTGTCTTGGCTAATGTGTCTTTGCTAATGTGTCTTGGCCAATGTGTCTTGGCTAATGTGTCTTGGCTAAGGTGTCTTGGCTAAGGTGTCTTGGCTAATGTGTCTTGGCTAATGAGTCTTGGCTAATGTGTCTTGGCTAAGGTGTCCTTGCTAATGTGTCTCGGCTAATGTGTCTTGGCTAAGGTGTTTTGGCTAAGGTGTCTTGGCTAAGGTGTCTTGGCTAATGTGTCTTGGCTAATGTGTCTTTGCTAATGTGTCTTGGCTAATGTGTCTCGGCTAATGTGTCTTGGCTAATGTGTCTTGGCTAATGTGTCTTGGCTAAGGTGTCTTGGCTAATGTGTCTTGGCTAAGGTGTCTTGGCTAAGGTGTCTTGGCTAAGGTGTCTTGGCTAAGGTGTCTTGGCTAATGCGTCGTTGCTAAGGTGTCTTGGCTAATGTGTCTTGGCTAAGGTGTCTTTGCTTATGTGTCTTGGCTAATGTGTCTTGGCTAATGTGTCTTGGCTAATGTGTCTTGGCTAAGATGTCTTGGCTAATGTGTCCTGTCTAATGTACCTTGGCTAATGTGTCTTGGCTAATGTGTCTTGGCTAATGTGTCTTGGCTAAGGTGTCTTGGCTAATGTGTCTTGGCTAATGTGTCTTGGCTAAGGTGTCTTGGCTAAGGAGTCTTATCTTATGTGTCTTAACTAATGTGTCTTGGCTAATGTGTCTTGGCTAATGTGTCTTGGCTAATGTGTCTTGGCTAATGTGTCTTGGCTAAGGTGTCTTGGCTAATGTGTCTTGGCTAAAGTGTCTTGGCTAAGGTGTCTTGGCTAAGGTGTCTTGGCTAAGGTGTCTTGGCTAATGAGTCTTGGCTAATGTGTCTTGGCTAATGTGTCTTGGCTAATGTGTCTCGGCTAATGTGTCTTGGCTAATGTGTTTTGGCTAAGGTGTCTTGGCTACGGTGTCTTGGTTAATGTGTCTTGGCTAATGTGTCTTGGCTAATGTGTCTTGGCTAAGGTGTCTTGGCTAATGTGTCTTGGCTAATGTGTCTTGGCTATGGTGTCTTGGCTAATGTGTCTTGGCTAAAGTGTCTAGGCTAATGTGTCTTGGCTAAAGTGTCTTTTCTTATGTGTCTCGGCTATTGTGTCTTTGCTAATGTGTCTTGGCTAATGTGTCTTGGCCAATGTGTCTCGGCTAATATGTCCTGTCTAATGTACCTTGGCTAATGTGTCTTGGCTAAGGTGCCTTGGCTAAGGTGTCTTGGCTAATGTGTCTTGGCTAATGTGTCTTGGCTAAGGTGTCTTGGCTAATGTGTCTTGGCTAATGTGTCTTGGCTAAGGTGTCTTGGCTAATGTGTCTTGGCTAAGGTGTCTTGGCTAATGTGTCTTGGCTAATGTGTCTTGGCTAATGTGTCTTGGCTAAGGTGTCTTGGCTAATGTGTCTTGGCTAAGGTGTCTTGGCTAATGTGTCTTGGCTAATGTGTCTCGGCTAATGTGTCTTGGCTAAGGTGTCTTGGCTAAGGTGTCTTGGCTAATGTGTCTTGGCTAATGTGTCTTGGCTAATGTGTCTTGGCTAATGTGTCTTGGCTAAGGTGTCTTGGCTAATGTGTCTTGGCTAAGGTGTCTTGGCTAATGTGTCTTGGCTAAGTTGTCTTGGCTAATGCGTCTTGGTTAATGTGTCTTGGCTAAAGTGTCTTGGCTAATGTGTCTCGGCTAATGTGTCTTGGCTAAGGTGTCTTGGCTAATGTGTCTTGGCTAAGGTGTCTTGGCTAATGTGTCTTGGCTAAGGTGTCTTGGCTAATGTGTATTGGCTAATGTGTCTTGGCTAATGTGTCTTGGCTAATGTGTCTCGGCTAATGTGTCTTGGCTAAGGTGCCTTGGCTAAGGTGTCTTGGCTAAGGTGTCTTGGCTAAGGTGTCTTGGCTAATGCGTCTTGGTTAATGTGTCTTGGCTAAAGTGTCTTGGCTAATGTGTCTCGGCTAATGTGTCTTGGCTAATGTGTCTCGGCTAATGTGTCTTGGCTAAGGTGTCTTGGCTAAGGTGTCTTGGCTAAGGTGTCTTGGCTAATGCGTCTTGGCTAAAGTGTCTTGGCTAATGTGTCTTGGCTAAGGTGTCTTGGCTAATGTGTCTTGGCTAATGTGTCTTGGCTAAGGTGTCTTGGCTAATGTGTCTTGGCTAAGGTGTCTTGGCTAATGTGTCTTGGCTAATGTGTCTTGGCTAATGTGTCTCGGCTAATGTGTCTTGGCTAAGGTGTCTTGGCTAAGGTGTCTTGGCTAAGGTGTCTTGGCTAATGCGTCTTGGCTAAAGTGTCTTGGCTAATGTGTCTTGGCTAAGGTGTCTTGGCTAATGTGTCTTGGCTAATGTGTCTTGGATAATGTGTCTTGGCTAAGGTGTCTTGGCTAATGTGTATTGGCTAATGTGTCTTGGCTAATGTGTCTTGGCTAATGCGTCTTGGTTAATGTGTCTTGGCTAATGTGTCTTGGCTAATGTGTCTCGGCTAATGTGTCTTGGCTAATGTGTCTCGGCTAATGTGTCTTGGCTAAGGTGTCTTGGCTAAGGTGTCTTGGCTAAGGTGTCTTGGCTAATGCGTCTTGGCTAAAGTGTCTTGGCTAATGTGTCTTGGCTAAGGTGTCTTGGCTAATGTGTCTTGGCTAATGTGTCTTGGCTAAGGTGTCTTGGCTAATGTGTCTTGGCTAAGGTGTCTTGGCTAATGTGTCTTGGCTAATGTGTCTTGGCTAATGTGTCTCGGCTAATGTGTCTTGGCTAAGGTGTCTTGGCTAAGGTGTCTTGGCTAAGGTGTCTTGGCTAATGCGTCTTGGCTAAAGTGTCTTGGCTAATGTGTCTTGGCTAAGGTGTCTTGGCTAATGTGTCTTGGCTAAGGTGTCTTGGCTAATGTGTCTTGGCTAAGGTGTCTTGGCTAATGTGTCTTGGCTAATGTGTCTTGGCTAATGTGTCTTGGCTAATGTGTCTCGGCTAATGTGTCTTGGCTAAGGTGTCTTGGCTAAGGTGTCTTGGCTAAGGTGTCTTGGCTAAGGTGTCTTGGCTAATGCGTCTTGGTTAATGTGTCTTGGCTAAAGTGTCTTGGCTAATGTGTCTCGGCTAATGTGTCTTGGCTAATGTGTCTCGGCTAATGTGTCTTGGCTAAGGTGTCTTGGCTAAGGTGTCTTGGCTAAGGTGTCTTGGCTAAGGTGTCTTGGCTAATGCGTCTTGGCTAAAGTGTCTTGGCTAATGTGTCTTGGCTAAGGTGTCTTGGCTAATGTGTCTTGGCTAATGTGTCTTGGCTAAGGTGTCTTGGCTAATGTGTCTTGGCTAAAGTGTCTTGGCTAATGTGTCTCGGCTAATGTGTCTTGGCTAATGTGTCTCGGCTAATGTGTCTTGGCTAAGGTGTCTTGGCTAAGGTGTCTTGGCTAAGGTGTCTTGGCTAATGCGTCTTGGCTAAAGTGTCTTGGCTAATGTGTCTTGGCTAAGGTGTCTTGGCTAATGTGTCTTGGCTAATGTGTCTTGGCTAAGGTGTCTTGGCTAATGTGTCTTGGCTAAGGTGTCTTGGCTAATGTGTCTCGGCTAATGTGTCTTGGCTAAGGTGTCTTGGCTAAGGTGTCTTGGCTAAGGTGTCTTGGCTAAGGTGTCTTGGCTAAGGTGTCTTGGCTAATGCGTCTTGGTTAATGTGTCTTGGCTAAAGTGTCTTGGCTAATGTGTCTCGGCTAATGTGTCTTGGCTAATGTGTCTCGGCTAATGTGTCTTGGCTAAGGTGTCTTGGCTAAGGTGTCTTGGCTAAGGTGTCTTGGCTAATGCGTCTTGGCTAAAGTGTCTTGGCTAATGTGTCTTGGCTAAGGTGTCTTGGCTAATGTGTCTTGGCTAATGTGTCTTGGCTAATGTGTCTTGGCTAATGTGTCTTGGCTAAGGTGTCTTGGCTAATGTGTCTTGGCTAATGTGTCTTGGCTAATGTGTCTTGGCTAAGGTGTCTTGGCTATGGTGTCTTGGCTAATGTGTCTTGGCTAATGTCTCTTGGCTAATGTGTCTTGGCTAATGTGTCTTGGCTAAGGTGTCTTGGCTAATGTGTCTTGGCTAAGGTGTCTTGGCTAATGTGTATTGGCTAATGTGTCTTGGCTAATGTGTCTTGGCTAATGTGTCTCGGCTAATGTGTCTTGGCTAAGGTGTCTTGGCTAAGGTGTCTTGGCTAAGGTGTCTTGGCTAATGCGTCTTGGTTAATGTGTCTTGGCTAAAGTGTCTTGGCTAATGTGTCTCGGCTAATGTGTCTTGGCTAAGGTGTCTTGGCTAATGTGTCTTGGCTAAGGTGTCTTGGCTAATGTGTCTTGGCTAAGGTGTCTTGGCTAATGTGTATTGGCTAATGTGTCTTGGCTAATGTGTCTTGGCTAATGTGTCTCGGCTAATGTGTCTTGGCTAAGGTGTCTTGGCTAAGGTGTCTTGGCTAAGGTGTCTTGGCTAAGGTGTCTTGGCTAATGCGTCTTGGTTAATGTGTCTTGGCTAAAGTGTCTTGGCTAATGTGTCTCGGCTAATGTGTCTTGGCTAATGTGTCTCGGCTAATGTGTCTTGGCTAAGGTGTCTTGGCTAAGGTGTCTTGGCTAATGTGTCTTGGCTAATGTCTCTTGGCTAATGTGTCTTGGCTAATGTGTCTTGGCTAAGGTGTCTTGGCTAATGTGTCTTGGCTAATGTGTCTTGGCTAAGGTGTCTTGGCTAATGTGTCTTGGCTAATGTGTCTTGGCTAAGGTGTCTTGGCTAAGGTGTCTTGGCTAAGGTGTCTTGGCTAAGGTGTCTTGGCTAATGTGTCTTGGCTAAGGTGTCTTGGCTAATGTGTATTGGCTAATGTGTCTTGGCTAATGTGTCTTGGCTAATGTGTCTCGGCTAATGTGTCTTGGCTAAGGTGTCTTGGCTAAGGTGTCTTGGCTAAGGTGTCTTGGCTAAGGTGTCTTGGCTAATGCGTCTTGGTTAATGTGTCTTGGCTAAAGTGTCTTGGCTAATGTGTCTCGGCTAATGTGTCTTGGCTAATGTGTCTCGGCTAATGTGTCTTGGCTAAGGTGTCTTGGCTAAGGTGTCTTGGCTAAGGTGTCTTGGCTAATGCGTCTTGGCTAAAGTGTCTTGGCTAATGTGTCTTGGCTAAGGTGTCTTGGCTAATGTGTCTTGGCTAATGTGTCTTGGCTAAGGTGTCTTGGCTAATGTGTCTTGGCTAAAGTGTCTTGGCTAATGTGTCTCGGCTAATGTGTCTTGGCTAATGTGTCTCGGCTAATGTGTCTTGGCTAAGGTGTCTTGGCTAAGGTGTCTTGGCTAAGGTGTCTTGGCTAATGCGTCTTGGCTAAAGTGTCTTGGCTAATGTGTCTTGGCTAAGGTGTCTTGGCTAATGTGTTTTGGCTAATGTGTCTTGGCTAAGGTGTCTTGGCTAATGTGTCTTGGCTAAGGTGTCTTGGCTAATGTGTCGCGGCTAATGTGTCTTGGCTAAGGTGTCTTGGCTAAGGTGTCTTGGCTAAGGTGTCTTGGCTAAGGTGTCTTGGCTAATGCGTCTTGGTTAATGTGTCTTGGCTAAAGTGTCTTGGCTAATGTGTCTCGGCTAATGTGTCTTGGCTAATGTGTCTCGGCTAATGTGTCTTGGCTAAGGTGTCTTGGCTAAGGTGTCTTGGCTAAGGTGTCTTGGCTAATGCGTCTTGGCTAAAGTGTCTTGGCTAATGTGTCTTGGCTAAGGTGTCTTGGCTAATGTGTCTTGGCTAATGTGTCTTGGCTAAGGTGTCTTGGCTAATGTGTCTTCGCTATGGTGTCTTGGCTAATGTGTCTTGGCTAATGTGTCTCGGCTAATGTGTCTTGGCTAAGGTGTCTTGGCTAAGGTGTCTTGGCTAATGTGTCTTGGCTAATGTCTCTTGGCTAATGTGTCTTGGCTAATGTGTCTTGGCTAAGGTGTCTTGGCTAATGTGTCTTGGCTAAGGTGTCTTGGCTAATGTGTATTGGCTAATGTGTCTTGGCTAATGTGTCTTGGCTAATGTGTCTCGGCTAATGTGTCTTGGCTAAGGTGTCTTGGCTAAGGTGTCTTGGCTAAGGTGTCTTGGCTAATGCGTCTTGGTTAATGTGTCTTGGCTAAAGTGTCTTGGCTAATGTGTCTCGGCTAATGTGTCTTGGCTAAGGTGTCTTGGCTAATGTGTCTTGGCTAAGGTGTCTTGGCTAAGGTGTCTTGGCTAAGGTGTCTTGGCTAATGTGTATTGGCTAATGTGTCTTGGCTAATGTGTCTTGGCTAATGTGTCTCGGCTAATGTGTCTTGGCTAAGGTGTCTTGGCTAAGGTGTCTTGGCTAAGGTGTCTTGGCTAAGGTGTCTTGGCTAATGCGTCTTGGTTAATGTGTCTTGGCTAAAGTGTCTTGGCTAATGTGTCTCGGCTAATGTGTCTTGGCTAATGTGTCTCGGCTAATGTGTCTTGGCTAAGGTGTCTTGGCTAAGGTGTCTTGGCTAAGGTGTCTTGGCTAATGCGTCTTGGCTAAAGTGTCTTGGCTAATGTGTCTTGGCTAAGGTGTCTTGGCTAATGTGTCTTGGCTAATGTGTCTTGGCTAAGGTGTCTTGGCTAATGTGTCTTGGCTAAGGTGTCTTGGCTAAGGTGTCTTGGCTAATGTGTCTTGGCTAAGGTGTCTTGGCTAATGTGTCTTGGCTAAGGTGTCTTGGCTAATGTGTCTTGGCTAATGTGTCTTGGCTAATGTGTCTTGGCTAATGTGTCTCGGCTAATGTGTCTTGGCTAAGGTGTCTTGGCTAAGGTGTCTTGGCTAAGGTGTCTTGGCTAAGGTGTCTTGGCTAATGCGTCTTGGTTAATGTGTCTTGGCTAAAGTGTCTTGGCTAATGTGTCTCGGCTAATGTGTCTTGGCTAATGTGTCTCGGCTAATGTGTCTTGGCTAAGGTGTCTTGGCTAAGGTGTCTTGGCTAAGGTGTCTTGGCTAAGGTGTCTTGGCTAATGCGTCTTGGCTAAAGTGTCTTGGCTAATGTGTCTTGGCTAAGGTGTCTTGGCTAATGTGTCTTGGCTAATGTGTCTTGGCTAAGGTGTCTTGGCTAATGTGTCTTGGCTAAAGTGTCTTGGCTAATGTGTCTCGGCTAATGTGTCTTGGCTAATGTGTCTCGGCTAATGTGTCTTGGCTAAGGTGTCTTGGCTAAGGTGTCTTGGCTAAGGTGTCTTGGCTAATGCGTCTTGGTTAATGTGTCTTGGCTAAAGTGTCTTGGCTAATGTGTCTCGGCTAATGTGTCTTGGCTAATGTGTCTCGGCTAATGTGTCTTGGCTAAGGTGTCTTGGCTAAGGTGTCTTGGCTAAGGTGTCTTGGCTAAGGTGTCTTGGCTAAGGTGTCTTGGCTAATGCGTCTTGGCTAAAGTGTCTTGGCTAATGTGTCTTGGCTAAGGTGTCTTGGCTAATGTGTCTTGGCTAATGTGTCTTGGCTAAGGTGTCTTGGCTAATGTGTCTTGGCTAAAGTGTCTTGGCTAATGTGTCTCGGCTAATGTGTCTTGGCTAAGGTGTCTTGGCTAAGGTGTCTTGGCTAAGGTATCTTGGCTAATGTGTCGCGGCTAATGTGTCTTGGCTAAGGTGTCTTGGCTAATGTGTCTTGGCTAATGTGTCTTGGCTAATGTGTCTTGGCTAAGGTGTCTTGGCTAATGTGTCTTGGCTAAGGTGTCTTGGCTAATGTGTCTTGGCTAATGTGTCTCGGCTAATGTGTCTTGGCTAAGGTGTCTTGGCTAAGGTGTCTTGGCTAATGTGTCTTGGCTAATGTCTCTTGGCTAATGTGTCTTGGCTAATGTGTCTTGGCTAAGGTGTCTTGGCTAATGTGTCTTGGCTAAGGTGTCTTGGCTAATGTGTATTGGCTAATGTGTCTTGGCTAATGTGTCTTGGCTAATGTGTCTCGGCTAATGTGTCTTGGCTAAGGTGTCTTGGCTAAGGTGTCTTGGCTAAGGTGTCTTGGCTAATGCGTCTTGGTTAATGTGTCTTGGCTAAAGTGTCTTGGCTAATGTGTCTCGGCTAATGTGTCTTGGCTAATGTGTCTTGGCTAATGTGTCTCGGCTAATGTGTCTTGGCTAAGGTGTCTTGGCTAAGGTGTCTTGGCTAATGTGTCTTGGCTAATGTCTCTTGGCTAATGTGTCTTGGCTAATGTGTCTTGGCTAAGGTGTCTTGGCTAATGTGTCTTGGCTAATGTGTCTTGGCTAAGGTGTCTTGGCTAATGTGTCTTGGCTAATGTGTCTTGGCTAAGGTGTCTTGGCTAAGGTGTCTTGGCTAAGGTGTCTTGGCTAAGGTGTCTTGGCTAATGTGTCTTGGCTAAGGTGTCTTGGCTAAGGTGTCTTGGCTAAGGTGTCTTGGCTAATGCGTCTTGGTTAATGTGTCTTGGCTAAAGTGTCTTGGCTAATGTGTCTCGGCTAATGTGTCTTGGCTAAGGTGTCTTGGCTAATGTGTCTTGGCTAAGGTGTCTTGGCTAATGTGTCTTGGCTAATGTGTCGTGGCTAAGGTGTCTTGGCTATGGTGTATTGGCTAATGTGTCTTGGCTAATGTGTCTTGGCTAATGTGTCTCGGCTAATGTGTCTTGGCTAAGGTGTCTTGGCTAATGTGTCTTGGCTAATGTGTCTTGGCTAATGTGTCTTGGCTAAGGTGTCTTGGCTAATGTGTCTTGGCTAAGGTGTCTTGGCTAATGTGTCTCGGCTAATGTGTCTTTGCTAATGTGTCTTGGCTAAGGTGTCTTGGCTAATGTGTCTTGGCTAATGTGTCTTGGCTAAGGTGTCTTGGCTAAGGTGTCTTGGCTACGATGTCTTGGCTAATGTGTCTCGGCTAATGTGTCTCGGCTAATGTGTCTTGGCTAATGTGTCTGGGCTGAGGTGTCTTGGCTAATGTGTCTTGGCTAATGTGTTTTTTCTAATGTGTCTTGGCTTATGTGTCTTGGCTAAGGTGTCTCGGCTTATGTGTCTTGGCTAATGTGTCTTGGCTAAGGTGTCTTGGCTAATGTGTCTTGGCTAAGGTGTCTTGGCTAATGTGTCTTGGCTAATGTGTCTTGGCTAATGTGTCTTGGCTAAGGTGTCTTGGCTAATGTGTCTTTGCTAATGTGTCTCGGCCAATGTGTCTTGGCTAATGTGTCTTGGCTAAGGTGTCTTGGCTAAGGTGTCTTGGCTAATGTGTCTTGGCTAAGGTGTCTTGGCTATGGTGTATTGGCTAATGTGTCTTGGCTAATGTATCTTGGCTAATGTGTCTCGGCTAATGTGTCTTGGCTAAGGTGTCTTGGCTAATGTGTCTTGGCTAATGTGTCTTCGCTAATGTGTCTTGGCTAAGGTGTCTTGGCTAATGTGTCTTGGCTAAGGTGTCTTGGCTAATGTGTCTCGGCTAATGTGTCTTGGCTAAGGTGTCTTGGCTAAGGTGTCTTGGCTAATGTGTCTTGGCTAATGTGTCTTGGCTAAGGTGTCTTGGCTAAGGTGTCTTGGCTAATGTGTCTTGGCTAAGGTGTCTTGGCTAATGTGTCTTGGCGAATGTGTCTTGGCTAATGTGTCTTGGCTAAGGTGTCTTGGCTAATGTGTCTTGGCTAATGTGTCTTGGATAATGTGTCTTGGCTAAGGTGTCTCGGCTAATGTGTCTTGGCTAAGGTGTCTTGGCCAATGTGTCTTGGCTAATGTGTCTTGGCTAAGGTGTCTTGGCTAAGGTGTCTTGGCTAATGTGTCTCGGCTTATGTGTCTTGGCTAATGTGTCTTGGCTAATGTGTCTTTGCTAATGTGTCTTGGCCATTGTGTCTTGGCTAATGTGTCTTGGCTAAGGTGTCTTGGCTAAGGTGTCTTGGCTAATGTGTCTTGGCTAATGAGTCTTGGCTAATGTGTCTTGGCTAATGTGTCTTTGCTAATGTGTCTCGGCTAATGTGTCTTGGCTAATGTGTCTTGGCTAATGTGTCTTGGCTAAGGTGCCTTGGCTAAGGTGTCTTGGCTAATGTGTCTTGGCTAATGTGTCTTTGCTAATGTGTCTCGGCTAATGTGTCTTGGCTAATGTGTCTTGGCTAATGTGTCTTGGCTAATGTGTCTTGGCTAATGTGTCTCGGCTAATGTGTCTTGGCTAATGTTTCTTGGCTAATGCGTCATGGCTAATGTTTCTTGGCTAATGCGTCATGGCTGAAGTGTCTTGGGTAATGTGTCTTGGCTAATGCGTCATGGCTGAAGTGTCTTGGGTAATGTGTCTTGGCTAAGGTGTCTTGGCTAAGGTGTCTTAGCTAATGTGTCTCGGCTAATGTGTCTTGGCTAATGTGTCTTGGCTAATGTGTCTTGGCTAATGTGCTTTTGCTAATGTGTCTCGGCTAATGTGTCTTGGCTAAGGTGTCTCGGCTAATGTGTCTTGGCTAATGTGTCTTGGCTAAGGTGTCTTGGCTAATGTGTCTTGGCTAATGTGTCTTGGCTAAGGTGTCTTGGCTAATGTGTCTTGGCTAAGGTGTCTTGGCTAATGTGTCTTGGCTAATGTGTCTTGGCTAATGTGTCTCGGCTAATGTGTCTTGGCTAAGGTGTCTTGGCTAATGTGTCTTGGCTTATGTTTCTTGGCTAATGCGTCATGGCTAAGGTGTCTTGGCTAAGGTGTCTTGGCTAATGTGTCTTGGCTAATGTGTCTTGGCTAAAGTGTCTTCGCTAAGGTGTCTTGGCTAATGTATCTTGGCTAAGGTGTCTTGGCTAATGTGTCTTGGCTAATGTGTCTTGGCTAAGGTGTCTTCGCTAAGGTGTCTTGGCTAAGGTGTCTTGGCTAAGGTGTCTTGGCTAATGTGTCTTAGCTAATGTGTCTTGACTAATGTGTCTTAGCTAATGTGTCTTGGCTAAGGTGTTGTGGCTAAGGTGTCTTGGCTAATGTGTCTTGGCTAATGTGTCTTGGCTAAGGTGTCTTCGCTAAGGTGTCTTGGCTAATGTGTCTTGGCTAAGGTGTCTTGGCTAATGTGTCTTGGCTAATGTGTCTTGGCTAAGGTGTCTTCGCTAAGGTGTCTTGGCTAAGGTGTCTTGGCTAAGGTGTCTTGGCTAATGTGTCTTAGCTAATGTGTCTTGACTAATGTGTCTTAGCTAATGTGTCTTGGCTAAGGTGTCGTGGCTAATGTGTCTTGGCTAATGTGTCTTGGCTAATGTGTCTTGGCTAATGTGTCTCGGCTAATGTGTCTTGGCTAATGTGTCTTGGCTAAGGTGTCTTGGCTAATGTGTCTTGGCTAAGGTGTCTTGGCTAAGGTGTCTTGGCTAAGGTGTCTTGGCTAAGGTGTCTTGACTAATGTGTCTTTGCTAATGTGTCTTGGCTAAGGTGTCTTGGCTAAGGTGTCTTGGCTAATGTGTCTTGGCTAATGTGTCTTGGCTAAGGTGTCTTCGCTAAGGTGTCTTGGCTAATGTGTCTTGGCTAATGTGTCTTGGCTAATGTGTCTTGGCTAAGGTGTCTTGGCTAAGGTGTCTTGGCTAAGGTGTCTTGGCTAATGTGTCTTGGCTAATGTGTCTTGGCTAAGGTGTCTTGGCTAAGGTGTCTTGGCTAATGTGTCTTGGCTAAGGTGTCTTGGCTAATGTGTCTTGGCTAATGTGTCTTGGCTAAGGTGTCTTGGCTAATGTGTCTTGGCTAATGTGTCTTGGCTAATGTGTCTTGGCTAATGTGTCTTGGCTAATGTGTCTTGGCTAAGGTGTCTCGGCTAATGTGTCTTGGCTAATGTGACTTGGCTAATGTGTCTTGGCTAAGGTGTCTTGGCTAAGGTGTCTTGGCTAATGTGTCTTGGCTAATGTATCTCGGCTAATGTGTCTTGGCTAATGTGTCTCGGCTAATGTGTCTTTGCGAATGTGTCTCGGCTAATGTGTCTTGGCTAAGGTGTCTTGGCTAAGGTGTCTTGGCTAAGGTGTCTTGGCTAATGTGTCTTGGCTAATGTGTCTTGGCTAAGGCGTCTTGGCTAAGGTGTCTTGGCTAAGGTGTCTTGGCTAATGTGTCTTGGCTAATGTGTCTTGGCTAAGGTGTCTTGGCTAAGGTGTCTTGGCTATTGTGTCTTGGCTAATGTGTCTCGGCTAAAGTGTCTCGGCTATTGTGTCTTGGCTAATGTGTCTTGGCTAATGTATCTTGGCTAATGTGTCTTGGCTTAGGTGTCTCGGCTAATGTGTCTTGGCTAATGTGTCTTGGCTAATGTGTCTTGGCTAAGGTGTCTTGGCTAAGGTGTCTTGGCTAATGTGTCTTGGCTAATGTATCTCGGCTAATGTGTCTTGGCTAATGTATCTCGGCTAAATTGTCTCGGCTAATGTGTCTCGGCTAATGTGTCTTGGCTAATGTGTCTTGGCTAATGTGTCTTGGCTAATGTGTCTTGGCTAATGTGTCTTGGCTAATGTGTCTTGGCTAATGTGTCTTGGCTAATGTGTCTTGGCTAATGTGTCTTGGCTAAGGTGTCTTGGCTAAGGTGTCTTGGCTATTGTGTCTTGGCTAATGTGTCTCGGCTAAGGTGTCATGGCTAATGTGTCTTGGCTAATGTGTCTTGGCTGATATGTCTCGGCTAATGTGTCTTGGCTAATGTGTCTTGGCTAAGGTGTCTTGCCTAATGTGTCTTGGCTTAGGTGTCTCGGCTAATGTGTCTTGGCTAATGTGTCTTGGCTTATGTGTCTTGGCTAATGTGTCTTGGCTAAGGTATCTTGGCTAATGTGTCTTGGCTTATGTGTCTTGGCTAAGGTGTCTTGGCTAAGGTGTCTTGGCTAATGTGTCTTGGCTAATGTGTCTTGGCTAAGGTGTCTTGGCTAAGGTGTCTTGGCTAAGGTGTCTTGGCTAATGTGTCTTGGCTAATGTGTCTTGGCTAATGTGTCTTGGCTAAGATGTCTTGGCTAATGTGTCTTGGCTAATGTGTCTTGGCTAATGTGTCTTGGCTAATGTGTCTTGGCTAAGGTGTCTTGGCTAAGGTGTCTTGGCTAATGTGTCTTGGCTAATGTGTCTTGGCTAATGTGTCTTGGCTAATGTGTCTTGGCTAAGGTGTCTCGGCTAATGTGTCTTGGCTAAAGTGTCTTGGCTAATGTGTCTTGGCTAAAGTGTCTTTTCTTATGTGTCTCGGCTAATGTGTCTTTGTTAATGTGTGTTGGCTAATGTGTCTTGGCTAATGTGTCTCGGTTAAAGTGTCTTGTCTAATGTACCTTTTCTAATGTGTCTTGGCTAATGTGTCTTGGCTAAGGTGTCCTGGCTAAGGTGTCTTGGCTAAGCTGTCTTGGCTAAGGTGTCTTGGCTAATGTGTCTTGGCTAAGGTGTCTTGGCTAATGTGTCTTGGCTAAGGTGTCTTGGCTAAGGAGTCTTATCTGATGTGTCTTGGCTAATGTGTCTTGGCTAATGTGTCTTGGCTAAGGTGTCTTGGCTAATGTGTATTGGCTAATGTGTCTTGGCTAATGTGTCTTGGCTAAGGTGTCTTGGCTAAGGTGTCTTGGCTAAGGTGTCTTGGCTAATGTGTCTTGGCTAAGGTGTCTTGGCTAATGTGTATTGGCTAATGTGTCTTGGCTAATGTGTCTTGGTTAATGTGTCTCGGCTAATGTGTCTTGGCTAAGGTGTCTTGGCTAAGGAGTCTTATGTAATGTGTCTTGGCTAATGTGTCTTGGCTAATGTGTCTTGGCTAATGTGTCTTGGCTAATGTGTCTTGGCTAAAGTGTCTTGGCTATTGTGTCTTGGCTAACGTGTCTTGGCTAATGTGTATTGGCTAATGTGTCTTGGCTAAGGTGTCTTGGCTAAGGTGTCTTGGCTAATGTGTCTTGGCTAAGGTGTCTTGGCTAATGTGTCTTATCTAATGTGTCTTAACTAATGTGTCTTGGCTAATGTGTCTTGGCTAATGTGTCTTGGCTAAAGTGTCTTGGCTAATGTGTCTTGGCTAATGTATCTTCGCTAATGTGTATTGGCTAATGTGTCTTGGCTAAGGTGTCTTGGCTAAGGTGTCTTGGCTAAGGTGTCTTGGCTAAGGTGTCTTGGCTAATGTGTCTTGGCTAAGGTGTCTTGGCTAATGTGTCTTGGCTAATGTGTCTTGGCTAAGGTGTCTTGGCTAATGTGTCTCGGCTAATGTGTCTTGGCTAAGGTGTCTTGGCTAATGTGTCTTGGCTAATGTGTCTCGGCTAATGTGTCTTGGCTAATGTGTCTTGGCTAATGTGTCTTGGCTAAGGTGTCTTGGCTAATGTGTCTTGGCTAAGGTGTCTTGGCTAAGGTGTCTTGGCTAAGGTGTCTTGGCTAATGTGTCTTGGCTAAGGTGTCTTGGCTAATGTGTCTTGGCTAAGGTGTCTTTGCTAATGTGTCTTGGCTTATGTGTCTTGGCTAATGTGTCTTGGCTAATGTGTCTTGGCTAAGATGTCTTGGCTTATGTGTCCTGTTTAATGTACCTTGGCTAATGTGTCTTGGCTAATGTGTCTTGGCTAATGTGTCTTGGCTAAGGTGTCTTGGCTAATGTGTATTGGCTAATGTGTCTTGGCTAAGGTGTCTTGGCTAAGGTGTCTTGGCTAATGTGTCTTGGCTAAGGTGTCTTGGCTAAGGTGTCTTGGCTAAGGAGTCTTATCTAATGTGTCTTAACTAATGTGTCTTGGCTAATGTGTCTTGGCTAATGTTTCTTGGCTAAAGTGTCTTGGCTAATGTGTCTTGGCTAATGTATCTTCGCTAATGTGTCTTGGCTAAAGTGTCTTGGCTAATGTGTCTTGGCTAAGGTGTCTTGGCTAAGGTGTCTTGGCTAAGGTGTCTTGGCTTATGAGTCTTGGCTAATGTGTCTTGGCTAATGTGTCTTTGCTAATGTGTCTCGGCTAATGTGTCTTGGCTAATGTGTTTTGGCTAAGGTGTCTTGGCTAAGGTGTCTTGGCTAATGTGTCTTGGCTAATGTGTCTTTGCTAATGTGTCTCGGCTAATGTGTCTTGGCCAATGTGTCTTGGCTAATGTGTCTTGGCTAATGTGTCTTGGCTAATGTGTCTCGGCTAATGTGTCTTGGCTAATGTTTCTTGGCTAATGCGTCATGGCTAATGTTTCTTGGCTAATGCGTCATGGATGAAGTGTCTTGGGTAATGTGTCTTGGCTAAGGTGTCTTGGCTAAGGTGTCTTAGCTAATGTGTCTCGGCTAATGTGTCTCGACTAATGTGTCTTGGTTAATGTGTCTTGGCTAAGGTGTCTTGGCTAGTGTGTCTTGGCTAATGTGTCTTGGCTAATGTGTCTTTGCTAATGTGTCTCGGCTAATGTGTCTTGGCTAATCTGTCTCGGCTAATGTGTCTTGGCTAATGTGTCTTGGCTAAGGTGTCTTGGCTAATGTGTCTTGGCTAATGTGTCTTGGCTAATGTGTCTTGGCTAAGGTGTCTTGGCTAAGGTGTCTTGGCTAATGGGTCTTGGCTAATGTTTCTTGGCTAAGGTGTCTTGGCTAATGTGTCTTGGCTAATGTGTCTTGGCTAAGTTGTCTTGGCTAAGGTGTCTTGGCTAATGTGTCTTGGCTAAGGTGTCTTGGCTAAGGAGTCTTATCTAATGTGTCTTGGCTAATGTGTCTTGGCTAATGTGTCTTGGCTAATGTGTCTTGGCTAAGGTGTCTTGGCTAAGGTGTCTTGGCTAATGTGTCTTGGCTAAGGTGTCTTGGCTAAGGTGTATTGGCTTATGTGTCTTGGCTAATGTGTCTTGGCTAATGTGTCTCGGCTAATGTGTCTTGGCTAAGGTGTCTTGGCTAATGTGTCTTGGCTAATGTGTCTTCGCTAATGTGTCTTGGCTAAGGTGTCTTGGCTAATGTGTCTTGGCTAAGGTGTCTAGGCTAATGTGTCTCGGCTAATGTGTCTTGGCTAATGTGTCTTGGCTAATGTGTCTTTTCTAATGTGTCTTGGCTAATGTGTCTTGGCTAAGGTGTCTTGGCTAAGGTGTCTTGGCTAAGATGTCTTGGCTAATGTGTCTCGGCTAATGTGTCTTGGCTAATGTGTCTTGGCTAATGTGTCTGGGCTAAGGTGTCTTGGCTAAGGTGTCTTGGCTAATGTGTTTTTTCTAATGTGTCTTGGCTAATGTGTCTTGGCTAATGTGTTTTGGCTAATGTGTCTTGGCTAAGGTGTCTTGGCTAATGTGTCTTGGCTAATGTGTCTTGGCTAATGTGTCTTGGCTAATGTGTCTTGGCTAAGGTGTCTTGGCTAATGTGTATTGGCTAATGTGTCTTGGCTAAGGTGTCTTGGCTAAGGTGTCTTGGCTAATGTGTCTTGGCTAATGTGTCTTGGCTAATGTGTCATGGCTAATGTGTCTTGGCTAAGGTGTCTTGGCTAAGGTGTCTTGGCTAAGTTGTCTTGGCTAATGTGTATTGGCTAATGTGTCTTGGCTAATGTGTCTTGGCTAAGGTGTCTTGGCTCATGTGTCTTGGCTAATGTGTCTTGGCTAATGTGTCTTGGCTAAGGTGTCTTGGCTAATGTGTCTTGGCTCACGTGTCTTGGCTAAGGTGTCTTGGCTAATGTGTCTTCGCTAATGTGTCTTGGCTAATGTGTCTTGGCTAATGTGTCTTGGCTAAGGTGTCTTGGCTAATGTGTCTTGGCTAATGTGTCTTGGCTAAGGTGTCTTGGCTAATGTGTATTGGCTAATGTGTCTTGGCTAAGGTGTCTTGGATAAGGTGTATTGGCTAATGTGTCTTGGCTAATGTGTCTTGGCTAATGTGTCTTGGCTAAGGTGTCTTGGCTAATGTGTCTTGGCTAATGTGTCTTGGCTAAGGTGTCTTGGCTAAGGTGTCTTGGCTAAGTTGTCTTGGCTAATGTGTCTTTTCTTATGTGTCTTGGCTAATGTGTCTTGGCTAAGGTGTCTTGACTAAGGTGTCTTGGCTAATGTGTCTTGGCTAAGGTGTCCTGGCTAATGTGTCTCGGCTAATGTGTCTTGGCTAAGGTGTCTTGGCTAAGGTGTCTTGGCTAATGTGTCTTGGCTAAGGTGTCTTGGCTAAGGTGTCTTGGCTAAAGCGTCTTGGCTAAGGTGTCTTGGCTAATGCGTCTTGGCTAATGTGTCTTGGCTAATGTGTCTTGGCTAATGTGTCTTGGCTCATGTGTCTTCTCTCATGTGTCTTGGCTAAGGTGTCATGGCTAATGTGTCTTGGCTAATGTGTCTTGGCTAAGGTGTCTTGGCTAAGGTGTCTTGGCTCATGTGTCTTGGCTAAGGTGTCTTGGCTAATGTGTCTTGGCTCATGTGTCTTGGCTAAGGTGTCTTGGCTAAGGTGTCTTGGCTCATGTGTCTTGGCTAATGTGTCTTGGCTAATGTGTCTTGGCAAAGGTGTCTTGGCTAAGGTGTCTTGGCTAAGGTGTCTTGGCTAATGTGTCTTGGCTAAGGTGTCTTGGCTAATGTGTCTTGGCTAAGGTGTCTTGGCTAATGTGTATTGGCTCATGTGTCTTGGCTAATGTGTCTTGGCTAAGGTGTCTTGGCTAAGGTGTCTTGGCTAATGTGTCTTGGCTAATGTGTCTTGGCTAATGTGTCTTGGCTAATGTGTCTTGGCTAAGGTGTCTTGGCTAATGTGTCTTAGCTAAGGTGTCTCGGCTAATGTGTCTTGGCTAAGGTGTCTTGGCTAAGGTGTCTTGGCTAATGTGTCTTGGCTAAGGTGTCTTGGCTAAGGTGTCCCGTCTAAGGTGTCTTGGCTAAGGTGTCTTGGCTAAGGTGTCTTGGCTAATGTGTCTTGGCAAAGGTGTCTTGGCTAATGTGTCTTGGCTCATGTGTCTTGGCTAAGGTGTCATGGCTAATGTGTCTTGGCTAATGTGTCTTGGCTAAGGTGTCTTGGCTAAGGTGTCTTGACTAATGTGTCTTGGTTAAGGTGTCTTGGCTAATGTGTCTTGGCTAATGTGTCTTGGCTAATGTGTCTTGGCTAATGTGTCTTGGCTCATGTGTCTTGGCTAATGTGTCTTGGCTAATGTGTCTTGGCTAAGGTGTCTCGGCTAATGTGTCTTGGCTAAGGTGTCTTGGCTAATGTGTCTTGGCTAAGGTGTCTTGGCTAATGTGTCTTGGCTAATGTGTCTTGGCTTATGTGTCTTGGCTAAGGTGTCTTGGCTAATGTGTCTTGGCTAATGTGTCTTGGCTAATGTGTCTTGGCTAATGTGTCTTGGCTAATGTGTCTTGGCTAAGGTGTCTTGGCTAATGTGTCTTGGCTAATGTGTCTTGGCTAAGGTGTCTTGGCTCATGTGTCTTGGCTAAGGTGTCATGGCTAATGTGTCTTGGCTAATGTGTCTTGGCTAATGTGTCTTGGCTAATGTGTCTTGGCTTATGTGTCTTGGCTAATGTGTCTTGGCTAATGTGTCTTGGCTAAGGTGTCTTGGCTAATGTGTCTTGGCTCACGTGTCTTGGCTAAGGTGTCTTGGCTAATGTGTCTTGGCTAATGTGTCTTGGCTAAGGTGTCTTGGCTAAGGTGTCTTGGCTAAGGTGTCTTGGCTAATGTGTCTTGGCTTATGTGTCTTGGCTAAGGTGTCTTGGTTAATGTGTCTTGGCTAATGTGTCTTGGCTAATGTGTCTTGGCTAATGTGTCTTGGCTAATGTGTCTTGGCTAATGTGTCTTGGCTAATGTGTCTTGGCTAAGGTGTCTTGGCTAATGTGTCTCGGCTAATGTGTCTTGGCTAAGGTGTCTTGGCTAATGTGTCTTGGCTCATGTGTCTTGGCTAAGGTGTCATGGCTAATGTGTCTTGGCTAATGTGTCTTGGCTAAGGTGTCTTGGCTAAGGTGTCTTGGCTAAGGTGTCTTGACTAATGTGTCTTGGTTAAGGTGTCTTGGCTAATGTGTCTTGGCTAATGTGTCTTGGCTAATGTGTCTTGGCTAATGTGTCTTGGCTCATGTGTCTTGGCTAATGTGTCTTGGCTAATGTGTCTTGGCTAAGGTGTCTCGGCTAATGTGTCTTGGCTAAGGTGTCTTGGCTAATGTGTCTTGGCTAAGGTGTCTTGGCTAATGTGTCTTGGCTAATGTGTCTTGGCTTATGTGTCTTGGCTAAGGTGTCTTGGCTAATGTGTCTTGGCTAATGTGTCTTGGCTAATGTGTCTTGGCTAATGTGTCTTGGCTAATGTGTCTTGGCTAAGGTGTCTTGGCTAATGTGTCTTGGCTAATGTGTCTTGGCTAAGGTGTCTTGGCTCATGTGTCTTGGCTAAGGTGTCATGGCTAATGTGTCTTGGCTAATGTGTCTTGGCTAATGTGTCTTGGCTAAGGTGTCTTGGCTAATGTGTCTTGGCTTATGTGTCTTGGCTAATGTGTCTTGGCTAATGTGTCTTGGCTAAGGTGTCTTGGCTAATGTGTCTTGGCTCATGTGTCTTGGCTAAGGTGTCTTGGCTAATGTGTCTTGGCTAATGTGTCTTGGCTAAGGTGTCTTGGCTAAGGTGTCTTGGCTAAGGTGTCTTGGCTAATGTGTCTTGGCTTATGTGTCTTGGCTAAGGTGTCTTGGTTAATGTGTCTTGGCTAATGTGTCTTGGCTAATGTGTCTTGGCTAATGTGTCTTGGCTAATGTGTCTTGGCTAAGGTGTCTTGGCTAATGTGTCTTGGCTAATGTGTCTTGGCTAAGGTGTCTTGGCTAATGTGTCTTGGCTCATGTGTCTTGGCTAAGGTGTCATGGCTAATGTGTCTTGGCTAATGTGTCTTGGCTAAGGTGTCTTGGCTAAGGTGTCTTGACTAATGTGTCTTGGTTAAGGTGTCTTGGCTAATGTGTCTTGGCTAATGTGTCTTGGCTAATGTGTCTTGGCTAATGTGTCTTGGCTAATGTGTCTTGGCTAATGTGTCTTGGCTAAGGTGTCTCGGCTAATGTGTCTTGGCTTAGGTGTCTTGGCTAATGTGTCTTGACTAAGGTGTCTTGGCTTATGTGTCTTGGCTAAGGTGTCTTGGCTAATGTGTCTTGGCTTATGTGTCTTGGCTAAGGTGTCTTGGCTAATGTGTCTTGGCTAATGTGTCTTGGCTAATGTGTCTTGGCTAATGTGTCTTGGCTAATGTGTCTTGGCTAAGGTGTCTTGGCTAATGTGTCTTGGCTAATGTGTCTTGGCTAAGGTGTCTCGGCTAATGTGTCTTGGCTAATGTGTCTTGGCTAATGTGTCTTGGCTAAGGTGTCTTGGCTAAGGTGTCTTGGCTAATGTGTCTTGGCTAAGGTGTCTTGGCTAATGTGTCTTGGCTAATGTGTCTTGGCTAAGGTGTCTTGGCTAATGTGTCTTGGCTAATGTGTCTTGGCTAAGGTGTCTTGGCTAAGGTGTCTTGGCTAAGGTGTCTTGGCTAAGGTGTCTTGGCTAATGTGTCTTGGCTAAGGTGTCTTGGCTAATGTGTCTTGGCTCATGTGTCTTGGCTAAGGTGTCATGGCTAATGTGTCTTGGCTAATGTGTCTTGGCTAATGTGTCTTGGCTAATGTGTCTTGGCTTATGTGTCTTGGCTAAGGTGTCTTGGCTAATGTGTCTTGGCTAATGTGTCTTGGCTAATGTGTCTTGGCTAATGTGTCTTTGCTAAGGTGTCTTGGCTAATGTGTTTTGGCTAAGGTGTCATGGCTAATGTGTCTTGGCTAATGTGTCTTGGCTAAGGTGTCTTGGCTAAGGTGTCTTGGCTAATGTGTCTTGGCTTATGTGTCTTGGCTAATGTGTCTTGGCTTATGTGTCTTGGCTAATGTGTCTTGGCTAATGTGTCTTGGCTAATGTGTCTTGGCTAAGGTGTCTTGGCTAATGTGTCTTGGCTAAGGTGTCTCGGCTAATGTGTCTTGGCTAAGGTGTCTTGGCTAAGGTGTCTTGGCTAATGTGTCTTGGCTAAGGTGTCTTGGCTAATGTGTCTTGGCTCATGTGTCTTGGCTAAGGTGTCATGGCTAATGTGTCTTGGCTAAGGTGTCTTGGCTAAGGTGTCTTGGCTAAGGTGTCTTGGCTAATGTGTCTTGGCTTATGTGTCTTGGCTAAGGTGTCTTGGCTAATGTGTCTTGGCTAATGTGTCTTGGCTAATGTGTCTTGGCTAATGTGTCTTGGCTAATGTGTCTTGGCTAATGTGTCTTGGCTAAGGTGTTTCGGCTAATGTGTCTTGGCTAATGTGTCTTGGCTAATGTGTCTTGGCTAAGGTGTCTTGGCTAATGTGTCTTGGCTAATGTGTCTTGGCTAAGGTGTCTTGGCTAAGGTGTCTTGGCTAAGGTGTCTTGGCTAAGGTGTCTTGGCTAAGGTGTCTTGGCTAAGGTGTCTTGGCTAAGGTGTCTTGGCTAAGGTGTCTTGGCTAAGGTGTCTTGGCTAAGGTGTCTTGGCTAATGTGTCTTGGCTCATGTGTCTTGGCTAAGGTGTCATGGCTAATGTGTCTTGGCTAATGTGTCTTGGCTAATGTGTCTTGGCTAAGGTGTCTTGGCTAATGTGTCTTGGCTTATGTGTCTTGGCTAAGGTGTCTTGGCTAATGTTACTTGGCTAATGTGTCTTGGCTAATGTTTTTTTTTTTTTTTTTTTTTTTACAAGGAGTTTAAAATCTTCGAAAGACACCCACAGTGGGGGACGTGGGATTTTTACCCAGTAAAAAACTCTCCTTGAACCCTGTGCACCCTCCCACGGAATCACCTCGCGGTATTACTTCATGGGAGGGGCAGTGCTGTGCACTTAGTCTACTTGGTACGTACTAGCAACATATAACACTCTCGAGCACATGTAGGTTTTACACTGGACGGTCACACACGCACACACAACACTTCACACTAAACACTCAGGCAAGACCATGCATCTGGTCTTCTCTCCACCACCGCTGCAGCTTTGTAACGACCTGGCGCATCATCGTCGACGCAGCCTCCCACATATTGCTGTTCTGGAGCATCAGCTGCACCAAGTTTGAGTGCCCAACCTCCGTATCGCACATGTCGTTCAGCTGCTGACGTTCGGCGATGAACCTTGGACAGCCGAACATGACATGTTCTGCCGTCTCGTCGGCGTCCGGACAAGCTGGGCACCGTGGCGAAGACGCGTGCGTAAACCTATGCAAGTAGCTCCGGAAGCAGCCATGGCCGGAAAGAATCTGCGTGACGAAGAAGTCTACGTCACCATGCGTCCTTCCAACCCATGCCGCAACATCGGGAATCAGCGAATAGGTCCATCTGCCTGTTGTTGAACTTGACCAGCTGCTCTGCCATTTCTGCGTCGTCTCTGCCCTGATGCGTTTCTTCACAGCTGCAGTGAGAGGTTCCCCCGCACGTGCCGTCCGGAAATTCTCCAAGTCCTCCTCAAGAATGATGCATAGGGGCATCATACCCGATATCACGCAAACCGCATCGTACGAGATGGTACGGTAAGCACTAGCAACACGCATGGCCAATCGCCGATGTACTCTACGTACAGTATTCTGGTGCTGCTTTTCCGACAGAATATGCGCCCAGACTGGCGCACCATATCTTATAACGGATATGGCAACGCTTGCGTGAAGACGTCGTATGCTGCTGCTGGGTCCACCTATGTTTGGCATGAATGATGCCAATGCATTTGCGGTCTTCATGGCTTTATTGCATGCATCATCTAGATGGTGCTTGAATTTCAGCCGGTCATCGATTCGAATCCCAAGGTATTTGAGGTTCCTGACGGACTCAATGTGCTCTGAGCCCACCAGTATCGATGCCTTCTGCACTTCCTTATGGCTGCTGATGAGTATGAACTCTGTTTTCGCGTGCGCAATTTCTAAGCAGGCTGCTTTCATCCATTCATCGATTCTACCGACAGCATCCGTGGCTAACATCTCAACCTCCTCGATGGATTCGCCGGTGACTGTTAACGCAATGTCGTCTGCAAAGCCGGTGAGCTCAGTTTTTGGAGGAAGAGCGAGGGTTAGTACTCCGTTATACATGACGTTCCACAGGGTGGGACCAAGAACTGATCCCTGTGGAACTCCGGCTGTAATGGTGGACGTTTTAACCCCCTCGCCTGTTTCGTACTGCAAAACGCGGCCGTGGAGGTAGCTCCTCAGCACCCTGCACAAATACGGGGGAACCCTCATGTTCTCCAACGCAACTGCTATCGCCTCCCAACTAGCGCTGTTGAATGCGTTTTTGACGTCTATAGTGACGACTGCACAGTAGCGAGCACCACACCTTTTCCGACGAAACGCTGCGTTGCCTTTCTCGAGCACCGCCAGTACTGCGTCAACCGTTGAGCGCTTCTTCCGAAAACCGAACTGGCGCTCAGAAAGTCCGTGTTCGCCTTCCGTGTATTGAACCAAACGATCCAGAAGCGTCATCTCCTGAACCTTAGCCATGGTGTCGATGAGACCCAACGGCCTGAAGGCTGACGGGTCACCCGGTGGCTTGCCCGGCTTTGGTATTAGAACCAGCTTTTGCTTCTTCCACAACGACGGGAACTTGGTCTTGGCTAATGTGTCTTGGCTAATGTGTCTTGGCTAATGTGTCTTGGCTAAGGTGTCTTGGCTAATGTGTCTTGGCTAATGTGTCTTGGCTAAGGTGTCTTGGCTAATGTGTCTTGGCTAATGTGTCTTGGCTAAGGTGTCTTGGCTAATGTGTCTTGGCTAATGTGTCTTGGCTAATGTGTCTTGGCTAAGGTGTTTTGGCTAAGGTGTCTTGGCTAATGTGTCTTGGCTAAGGTGTCTTGGCTAAGGTGTCTTGGCTAATGTGTCTTGGCTAATGTGTCTTGGCTAATGTGTCTTGGCTAATGTGTCTTGGCTAAGGTGTCTTGGCTAATGTGTCTTGGCTAAGGTGTCTTGGCTAATGTGTCTTGGCTAATGTGTCTTGGCTAAGGTGTCTTGGCTAAGGTGTCTTGGCTAATGTGTCTTGGCTAATGTGTCTTGGCTAATGTGTCTTGGCTAATGTGTCTTGGCTAATGTGTCTTGGCTAATGTGTCTTGGCTAATGTGTCTTGGCTAATGTGTCTTGGCTAAGGTGTCTTGGCTAATGTGTCTTGGCTAATGTGTCTTGGCTAAGGTGTTTTGGCTAAGGTGTCTTGGCTAATGTGTCTTGGCTAAGGTGTCTTGGCTAATGTGTCTTGGCTAATGTGTCTTGGCTAAGGTGTCTTGGCTAATGTGTCTTGGCTAAGGTGTCTTGGCTAAGGTGTCTTGGCTAATGTGTCTTGGCTAAGGTGTCTCGGCTAAGGTGTCTTGGCTAAGGTGTCTTGGCTAAGGTGTCTTGGCTAATGTGTCTTGGCTAATGTGTCTTGGCTAATGTGTCTTGGCTAATGTGTCTTGGCTAATGTGTCTTCTCTCATGTGTCTTGGCTAAGGTGTCATGGCTAATGTGTCTTGGCTAATGTGTCTTGGCTAAGGTGTCTTGGCTAAGGTGTCTTGGCTAATGTGTCTTGGCTTATGTGTCTTGGCTAAGGTGTCTTGGCTAAGGTGTCTTGGCTAATGTGTCTTGGCTAATGTGTCTTGGCTAAGGTGTCTTGGCTAATGTGTCTTGGCTAATGTGTCTTGGCTAAGGTGTCTCGGCTAATGTGTCTTGGCTAAGGTGTCTTGACTAATGTGTCTTGGCTAAGGTGTCTTGGCTAAGGTGTCTTGACTAATGTGTCTTGGCTAATGTGTCTTGGCTAATGTGTCTTGGCTAATGTGTCTTGGCTAATGTGTCTTGGCTCATGTGTCTTGGCTAAGGTGTCATGGCTAATGTGTCTTGGCTAATGTGTCTTGGCTAAGGTGTCTTGGCTAAGGTGTCTTGGCTAATGTGTCTTGGCTTATGTGTCTTGGCTAAGGTGTCTTGGCTAATGTGTCTTGGCTAAGGTGTCTTGGCTAATGTGTCTTGGCTAATGTGTCTTGGCTAAGGTGTCTTGACTAATGTGTCTTGGCTAATGTGTCTTGGCTAATGTGTCTTGGCTAATGTGTCTTGGCTAATGTGTCTTGGCTAAGGTGTCTTGGCTAATGTGTCTTGGCTAAGGTGTCTTGGCTAATGTGTCTTGGCTAAGGTGTCTTGGCTTATGTGTCTTGGCTAAGGTGTCTTGGCTTATGTGTCTTGGCTAAGGTGTCTTGGCTAATGTGTCTTGGCTAATGTGTCTTGGCTAATGTGTCTTGGCTAAGGTGTCTTGGCTAATGTGTCTTGGCTAATGTGTCTTGGCTAAAGTGTCTTGGCTAATGTGTCTTGGCTAATGTGTCTTGGCTAAGGTGTCTTGGCTAAGGTGTCTTGGCTAATGTGTCTTGGCTAAGGTGCCTTGGCTAATGTGTCTTGGCTAATGTGTCTTGGCTAAGGTGTCTTGGCTAAGGTGTCTTGGCTAAGGTGTCTTGGCTAAGGTGTCTTGGCTAATGTGTCTTGGCTAATGTGTCTTGGCTAAGGTGTCTTGGCTAATGTGTCTTGGCTAATGTGTCTTGGCTAATGTGTCTTGGCTAAGGTGTCTCGGCTAAGGTGTCGTGGCTAAGGTGTCTTGGCTTAGGTGTCTTGGCTAATGTGTCTTGGCTAAGGTGTCTTGGCTAAGGTGTCTTGGCTAATGTGTCTTGGCTAAGGTGTCTTGGCTGATGTGTCTTGGCTAAGGTGTCTTGGCTTATGTGTCTTGGCTTATGTGTCTTGGCTAAGGTGTCTTGGCTAATGTGTCTTGGCTCATGTGTCTTGGCTAAGGTTTTTTTTTTTTTTTTTTTCAAGGAGAGATAAAATCTTCTTAGACACCACCAACGGTGACATGGGATTTTTACTAAGTAAAAAAACTCTCCTTGGCCACGTAGTGTTGCTGCCACCACCCACGGGATCACCTCGCGGTATAACTTCACGGGTGGGGCTCTACAATGGACTTAGTCCACACCTTAACTTAACACCATAGACTATTCAACGGGACGAGACGTACATTCAGGGTTCAGTTCAGACTTGCAATATCCACAAGTACTCACCGACACTCTAACACACACTGACACATAAAGCACATGAAGCAAAACACATCACACGTAACTCCCTTCACACTCGGCCAAGTCTTTGGTCCACCCTCCAGGCGTGCTGAAGTTTTGTGGCGATCAATCGCATAGCTAATGCCACGGCATCCCACTTTCTGCAGTCCTCGATCATTAGCTCGACCAGGTTGCCTTTGTTGATTGTTGAACCACACTTTTCACTGGCTTCATGCCGTTCGTCGACAAATCTGGGGCAGTGGAAGAGCACGTGTTCGGCTGTTTCATCTACGGTCACGAATACTGGGCACCTCGAGGAACTTGTGTGCTGGTACTTGTGAAGGTAACTCCTGAAGCACCCATGGCCAGTAAGGAATTGGGTCACAAAGAAATTCACTTCTCCATGATTCCTATCAATCCATACCGCTAAGTTCGGGAATAGTGCATGTGTCCAACGTCCTTTGGTGGAGAGGTCCCATTCTGCCTGCCACTTCGCCCTGGATATAGTCCTAGCGGAGGACCTGGACATTCTCGCTCCGATAATGCCGCTACCTCCGGAACACTCACAGTCTTCTGCCAAGATGATGCAAATAGGCATCATATTAGCCACCACACATGCCGCCGAGTACGAAGTTGTCCTATAGGCGCAGATCACTCTCAGCGCTAGCAACCGGTACACCCTATTTACAACACGCTGATTCGCCTTAACCGCCAGAATATGCGCCCAGTTTCCGGCATTGTATCTCAGGCGTGTAGTAGCTACATCGGCGAGAAGTCGTCTGCTACTACTCTTGGGACCACCAGTGTTTGGCATGATCGACATCAACGTATTTGCAGCTTTGGTGGCATTGCTGCAGGCGTACTCGAGATGCTTCCGGAAGCTAAGACGATCGTCGATGACCACTCCCAGGTACTTCAGTTGCCGTACGGAAGCAATGAGCTCCGTGCCCACGCGAAAGCGCGCTGTTTTAATCACCTTATGGCTGCTGATCAACAGGAACTCCGTCTTGTTATGCGCAATGCCTAGTTTAACGCTTCGCATCCATGACTCTACTCTACCTACAGAGTCGGAGGCGAGGAACTCGATCTCCTCTATAGATTCGCCAAGGACCGTTAAAGCGATATCATCGGCGAAACCAGTCAACTCCGCTCCTGGAGGTAGTTTGAGGCGCAGAACTCCGTCGTACATTACGTTCCACAAAGTTGGACCGAGGATCGAACCTTGTGGAACTCCAGCCTTGATGTCCATTGACTGAATGCCTCGTTCGGTGTCGTACATAAGCACTCGTTGCTCTAGATAGCTCCTGAGCAGCCTGCAGAGGTACGCGGGTACCATCATGTTGTCCAGAGCGAGTGCTATGGCTTCCCAACTGGCGCTGTTAAACGCGTTCTTCACGTCTAGCGTGATAACTGCGCAGTAGCGATTTCCCGTTCGCTTGGCTAAGGTGTCATGGCTAATGTGTCTTGGCTAATGTGTCTTGGCTAAGGTGTCTTGGCTAAGGTGTCTTGGCTAATGTGTCTTGGCTTATGTGTCTTGGCTAAGGTGTCTTGGCTAATGTGTCTTGGCTAATGTGTCTTGGCTAATGTGTCTTGGCTAATGTGTCTTGGCTAATGTGTCTTGGCTAATGTGTCTTGGCTAATGTGTCTTGGCTAAGGTGTCTTGGCTAATGTGTCTTGGCTAATGTGTCTTGGCTAAGGTGTCTTGGCTAATGTGTCTTGGCTAAGGTGTCTTGGCTAAGGTGTCTTGGCTAATGTGTCTTGGCTAATGTGTCTTGGCTAATGTGTCTTGGCTAAGGTGTCTCGGCTAAGGTGTCTTGGCTAAGGTGTCTTGGCTAAGGTGTCTTGGCTAAGGTGTCTTGGCTTATGTGTCTTGGCTAATGTGTCTTGGCTAAGGTGTCTTGGCTAATGTGTCTTGGCTAATGTGTCTTGGCTAATGTGTCTTGGCTTAGGTGTCTTGGCTAAGGTGTCTTGGCTAATGTGTCTTGGCTAAGGTGTCTTGGCTAAGGTGTCTTGGCTAAGGTGTCTTGGCTAAGGTGTCTTGGCTTATGTGTCTTGGCTAATGTGTCTTGGCTAAGGTGTCTTGGCTAATGTGTCTTGGCTAAGGTGTCTTGGCTAATGTGTCTTGGCTAATGTGTCTTGGCTAATGTGTCTTGGCTAAGGTGTCTTGGCTAAGGTGTCTTGGCTAATGTGTCTTGGCTAATGTGTCTTGGCTAATGTGTCTTGGCTAAGGTGTCTCGGCTAAGGTGTCTTGGCTAAGGTCTCTTGGCTAAGGTGTCTTGGCTAAGGTGTCTTGGCTAAGGTGTCTTGGCTTATGTGTCTTGGCTAATGTGTCTTGGCTAAGGTGTCTTGGCTAATGTGTCTTGGCTAATGTGTCTTGGCTAATGTGTCTTGGCTTAGGTGTCTTGGCTAAGGTGTCTTGGCTAAGGTGTCTTGGCTAATGTGTCTTGGCTAAGGTGTCTTGGCTAAGGTGTCTTGGCTAAGGTGTCTTGGCTTATGTGTCTTGGCTAATGTGTCTTGGCTAAGGTGTCTTGGCTAATGTGTCTTGGCTAATGTGTCTTGGCTAATGTGTCTTGGCTTAGGTGTCTTGGCTAAGGTGTCTTGGCTAAGGTGTCTTGGCTAATGTGTCTTGGCTAAGGTGTCTTGGCTAATGTGTCTTGGCTCATGTGTCTTGGCTAAGGTGTCATGGCTAATGTGTCTTGGCTAATGTGTCTTGGCTAAGGTGTCTTGACTAATGTGTCTTGGCTAAGGTTCCTTGGCTTATGTGTCTTGGCTAATGTGTCTTGGCTAATGTGTCTTGGCTAATGTGTCTTGGCTAATGTGTCTTGGCTAATGTGTCTTGGCTAAGGTGTCTCGGCTAAGGTGTCTTGGCTAAGGTGTCTTGGCTAATGTGTCTTGGCTAATGTGTCTTGGCTAAGGTGTCTTGGCTAATGTGTCTTGGCTCATGTGTCTTGGCTAAGGTGTCATGGCTAATGTGTCTTGGCTAATGTGTCTTGGCTAAGGTGTCTTGGCTAATGTGTCTTGACTAATGTGTCTTGGCTTATGTGTCTTGGCTAAGGTGTCTTGGCTAATGTGTCTTGGCTAATGTGTCTTGGCTAATGTGTCTTGGCTAATGTGTCTTGGCTTATGTGTCTTGGCTAATGTGTCTTGGCTAATGTGTCTTGGCCAAGGTGTCTCGGCTAATGTGTCTTGGCTAAGGTGTCTTGGCTAATGTGTCTTGGCTAAGGTGTCTTGGCCAATGTGTCTTGGCTAATGTGTCTTGGCTAATGTGTCTTGGCTAATGTGTCTTGGCTAAGGTGTCTTGGCTAATGTGTCTTTGCTAAGGTGTCTTGGCTTATGTGTCTTGGCTAAGGTGTCTTGGCTAAGGTGTCTTGGCTAATGTGTCTTGGCTAATGTGTCTTGGCTAATGTGTCTTGGCTTATGTGTCTTGGCTAATGTGTCTTGGCTAATGTGTCTTGGCTAAGGTGTCTTGGCTAATGTGTCTTGGCTAATGTGTCTTGGCTAAGGTGTCTTGGCTAAGGTGTCTTGGCTAATGTGTCTTGGCTAAGGTGTCTTGGCTAATGTGTCTTGGCTAAGGTGTCTTGGCTAAGGTGTCTTGGCTAAGGTGTCTTGGCTAAGGTGTCTTGGCTAATGTGTCTTGCCTAATGTGTCTTGGCTAAGGTGTCTTGGCTAATGTGTCTTGGCTAATGTGTCTTGGCTAAGGTGTCTCGGCTAAGGTGTCGTGGCTAAGGTGTCTTGGCTAAGGTGTCTTGGCTAATGTGTCTTGGCTAAGGTGTCTTGGCTAATGTGTCTTGGCTCATGTGTCTTGGCTAAGGTGTCATGGCTAATGTGTCTTGGCTAATGTGTCTTGGCTAAGGTGTCTTGGCTAAGGTGTCTTGGCAAATGTGTCTTGGCTTATGTGTCTTGGCTAAGGTGTCTTGGCTAATGTGTCTTGGCTAATGTGTCTTGGCTAATGTGTCTTGGCTAATGTGTCTTGGCTAAGGTGTCTTGGCTAAGGTGTCTTGGCTAAGGTGTCTTGGCTAATGTGTCTTGGCTAAGGTGTCTTGGCTAAGGTGTCTTGGCTAAGGAGTCTTGGCTAATGTGTCTTGGCTAATGTGTCTTGGCTAAGGTGTCTTGGCTAAGGTGTCTTGGCTAAGGTGTCTTGGCTAAGGTGTCTTGGCTAATGTGTCTTGGCTAAGGTGTCTTGGCTAAGGTGTCTTGGCTAATGTGTCTTGGCTAAGGTGTCTTGGCTAATGTGTCTTGGCTAAGGTGTCTCGGCTAAGGTGTCTTGGCTAATGTGTCTTGGCTAAGGTGTCTTGGCTAAGGTGTCTTGGCTAATGTGTCTTGGCTAATGTGTCTTGGCTAATGTGTCTTGGCTAAGGTGTCTCGGCTAAGGTGTCTTGGCTAAGGTGTCTTGGCTAATGTGTCTTGGCTAATGTGTCTTGGCTAAGGTGTCTTGGTTATTGTGTCTTGGCTAATGTGTCTTGGCTTATGTGTCTTGGCTAAGGTGTCTTGGCTTAGGTGTCTTGGCTAATGTGTCTTGGCTAATGTGTCTTGGCTAATGTGTCTTGGCTAAGGTGTCTCGGCTAAGGTGTCTTGGCTAAGGTGTCTTGGCTAAGGTGTCTTGGCTAATGTGTCTTGGCTAAGGTGTCTTGGCTAATGTGTCTTGGCTAATGTGTCTTGGCTAAGGTGTCTTGGCTAAGGTGTCTTGGCTAAGGTGTCTTGGCTAATGTGTCTTGGCTAATGTGTCTTGGCTAATGTGTCTTGGCTAATGTGTCTTGGCTAATGTGTCTTGGCTAAGGTGTCTTGGCTAATGTGTCTTGGCTAAGGTGTCTCGGCTAAGGTGTCTTGGTTAAGGTGTCTTGGCTAAGGTGTCTTGGCTAATGTGTCTTGGCTAAGGTGTCTTGGCTAATGTGTCTTGGCTCATGTGTCTTGGCTAAGGTGTCATGGCTAATGTGTCTTGGCTAATGTGTCTTGGCTAAGGTGTCTTGGCTAAGGTGTCTTGGCTAATGTGTCTTGGCTAATGTGTCGTGGCTAATGTGTCTTGGCTAATGTGTCTTGGCTAATGTGTCTTGGCTAATGTGTCTTGGCTAATGTGTCTTGGCTAATGTGTCTTGGCTAAGGTGTCTCGGCTAATGTGTCTTGGCTAAGGTGTCTTGGCTAATGTGTCTTGGCTAAGGTGTCTTGGCTAATGTGTCTTGGCTAATGTGTCTTGGCTAAGGTGTCTTGGCTTATGTGTCTTGGCTAAGGTGTCTTGGCTAAGGTGTCTTGGCTAAGGTGTCTTGGCTAAGGTGTCTTGGCTAAGGTGTCTTGGCTAATGTGTCTTGGCTAAGGTGTCTTGGCTAATGTGTCTTGGCTCATGCGTCTTGGCTAAGGTGTCATGGCTAATGTGTCTTGGCTAATGTGTCTTGGCTAAGGTGTCTTGGCTAATGTGTCTCGGCTAATATGTCTTGGCTAAGGTGTCTTGGCTAATGTGTCTTGACTAATGTGTCTTGGCTAATGTGTCTTGGCTAATGTGTCTTGGCTAATGTGTCTTGGCTAAGGTGTCTTGGCTAAGGTGTCTTGGCTAAGGTGTCTTGGCTAAGGTGTCTTGGCTAAGGTGTCTTGGCTAATGTGTCTTGCCTAATGTGTCTTGGCTAAGGTGTCTTGGCTAAGGTGTCTTGGCTAATGTGTCTTGGCTAAGGTGTCTTGGCTAAGGTGTCTTGGCTAATGTGTCTTGGCTAAGGTGTCTTGGCTAATGTGTCTTGGCTAAGGTGTCTTGGCTAAGGTGTCTTGGCTAAGGTGTCTTGGCTAAGGTGTCTTGGCTAATGTGTCTTGCCTAATGTGTCTTGGCTAAGGTGTCTTGGCTAATGTGTCTTGGCTAATGTGTCTTGGCTAAGGTGTCTCGGCTAAGGTGTCGTGGCTAAGGTGTCTTGGCTAAGGTGTCTTGGCTAATGTGTCTTGGCTAAGGTGTCTTGGCTAATGTGTCTTGGCTCATGTGTCTTGGCTAAGGTGTCATGGCTAATGTGTCTTGGCTAATGTGTCTTGGCTAAGGTGTCTTGGCTAAGGTGTCTTGGCAAATGTGTCTTGGCTTATGTGTCTTGGCTAAGGTGTCTTGGCTAATGTGTCTTGGCTAATGTGTCTTGGCTAATGTGTCTTGGCTAAGGTGTCTCGGCTAAGGTGTCTTGGCTAAGGTGTCTTGGCTAAGGTGTCTTGGCTAAGGTGTCTTGGCTAAGGTGTCTTGGCTTATGTGTCTTGGCTAATGTGTCTTGGCTAAGGTGTCTTGGCTAATGTGTCTTGGCTAATGTGTCTTGGCTAATGTGTCTTGGCTTAGGTGTCTTGGCTAAGGTGTCTTGGCTAATGTGTCTTGGCTAAGGTGTCTTGGCTAAGGTGTCTTGGCTAAGGTGTCTTGGCTAAGGTGTCTTGGCTTATGTGTCTTGGCTAATGTGTCTTGGCTAAGGTGTCTTGGCTAATGTGTCTTGGCTAAGGTGTCTTGGCTAATGTGTCTTGGCTAATGTGTCTTGGCTAATGTGTCTTGGCTAAGGTGTCTTGGCTAAGGTGTCTTGGCTAAGGTGTCTTGGCTAATGTGTCTTGGCTAATGTGTCTTGGCTAATGTGTCTTGGCTAAGGTGTCTCGGCTAAGGTGTCTTGGCTAAGGTCTCTTGGCTAAGGTGTCTTGGCTAAGGTGTCTTGGCTAAGGTGTCTTGGCTTATGTGTCTTGGCTAATGTGTCTTGGCTAAGGTGTCTTGGCTAATGTGTCTTGGCTAATGTGTCTTGGCTAATGTGTCTTGGCTTAGGTGTCTTGGCTAAGGTGTCTTGGCTAAGGTGTCTTGGCTAATGTGTCTTGGCTAAGGTGTCTTGGCTAAGGTGTCTTGGCTAAGGTGTCTTGGCTAAGGTGTCTTGGCTTATGTGTCTTGGCTAATGTGTCTTGGCTAAGGTGTCTTGGCTAATGTGTCTTGGCTAATGTGTCTTGGCTAATGTGTCTTGGCTTAGGTGTCTTGGCTAAGGTGTCTTGGCTAAGGTGTCTTGGCTAATGTGTCTTGGCTAAGGTGTCTTGGCTAATGTGTCTTGGCTCATGTGTCTTGGCTAAGGTGTCATGGCTAATGTGTCTTGGCTAATGTGTCTTGGCTAAGGTGTCTTGACTAATGTGTCTTGGCCAAGGTTCCTTGGCTTATGTGTCTTGGCTAATGTGTCTTGGCTAATGTGTCTTGGCTAATGTGTCTTGGCTAATGTGTCTTGGCTAATGTGTCTTGGCTAATGTGTCTTGGCTAAGGTGTCTCGGCTAAGGTGTCTTGGCTAAGGTGTCTTGGCTAATGTGTCTTGGCTAATGTGTCTTGGCTAAGGTGTCTTGGCTAATGTGTCTTGGCTCATGTGTCTTGGCTAAGGTGTCATGGCTAATGTGTCTTGGCTAATGTGTCTTGGCTAAGGTGTCTTGGCTAATGTGTCTTGACTAATGTGTCTTGGCTTATGTGTCTTGGCTAAGGTGTCTTGGCTAATGTGTCTTGGCTAATGTGTCTTGGCTAATGTGTCTTGGCTAATGTGTCTTGGCTTATGTGTCTTGGCTAATGTGTCTTGGCTAATGTGTCTTGGCCAAGGTGTCTCGGCTAATGTGTCTTGGCTAAGGTGTCTTGGCTAATGTGTCTTGGCTAAGGTGTCTTGGCCAATGTGTCTTGGCTAATGTGTCTTGGCTAATGTGTCTTGGCTAATGTGTCTTGGCTAAGGTGTCTTGGCTAATGTGTCTTTGCTAAGGT
Source organism: Anopheles funestus (assembly GCF_943734845.2). Taxonomy (NCBI): domain Eukaryota; kingdom Metazoa; phylum Arthropoda; class Insecta; order Diptera; family Culicidae; genus Anopheles; species Anopheles funestus. The sequence goes on from NW_026045341.1 coordinate 185,694, forward strand.
GTCTTGGCTTATGTGTCTTGGCTAAGGTGTCTTGGCTAAGGTGTCTTGGCTAATGTGTCTTGGCTAATGTGTCTTGGCTAATGTGTCTTGGCTTATGTGTCTTGGCTAATGTGTCTTGGCTAATGTGTCTTGGCTAAGGTGTCTTGGCTAATGTGTCTTGGCTAATGTGTCTTGGCTAAGGTGTCTTGGCTAAGGTGTCTTGGCTAATGTGTCTTGGCTAAGGTGTCTTGGCTAATGTGTCTTGGCTAAGGTGTCTTGGCTAAGGTGTCTTGGCTAAGGTGTCTTGGCTAATGTGTCTTGCCTAATGTGTCTTGGCTAAGGTGTCTTGGCTAATGTGTCTTGGCTAATGTGTCTTGGCTAAGGTGTCTCGGCTAAGGTGTCGTGGCTAAGGTGTCTTGGCTAAGGTGTCTTGGCTAATGTGTCTTGGCTAAGGTGTCTTGGCTAATGTGTCTTGGCTCATGTGTCTTGGCTAAGGTGTCATGGCTAATGTGTCTTGGCTAATGTGTCTTGGCTAAGGTGTCTTGGCTAAGGTGTCTTGGCAAATGTGTCTTGGCTTATGTGTCTTGGCTAAGGTGTCTTGGCTAATGTGTCTTGGCTAATGTGTCTTGGCTAATGTGTCTTGGCTAATGTGTCTTGGCTAAGGTGTCTTGGCTAAGGTGTCTTGGCTAAGGTGTCTTGGCTAATGTGTCTTGGCTAAGGTGTCTTGGCTAAGGTGTCTTGGCTAAGGTGTCTTGGCTAATGTGTCTTGGCTAATGTGTCTTGGCTAAGGTGTCTTGGCTAAGGTGTCTTGGCTAAGGTGTCTTGGCTAAGGTGTCTTGGCTAAGGTGTCTTGGCTAATGTGTCTTGGCTAAGGTGTCTTGGCTAAGGTGTCTTGGCTAATGTGTCTTGGCTAAGGTGTCTTGGCTAATGTGTCTTGGCTAAGGTGTCTCGGCTAAGGTGTCTTGGCTAATGTGTCTTGGCTAAGGTGTCTTGGCTAAGGTGTCTTGGCTAATGTGTCTTGGCTAATGTGTCTTGGCTAATGTGTCTTGGCTAAGGTGTCTCGGCTAAGGTGTCTTGGCTAAGGTGTCTTGGCTAAGGTGTCTTGGCTAATGTGTCTTGGCTAAGGTGTCTTGGCTAATGTGTCTTGGCTCACGTGTCTTGGCTAAGGTGTCTTGGCTAAGGTGTCTTGGCTAATGTGTCTTGGCTAATGTGTCTTGGCTAATGTGTCTTGGCTAATGTGTCTTGGCTAATGTGTCTTGGCTAATGTGTCTTGGCTAATGTGTCTTGGCTAATGTGTCTTGGCTAATGTGTCTTGGCTAAGGTGTCTTGGCTAAGGTGTCATGGCTAATGTGTCTTGGCTAATGTGTCTTGGCTAAGGTGTCTTGGCTAAGGTGTCTTGGCTAAGGTGTCTTGGCTAATGTGTCTTGGCTTATGTGTCTTGGCTAAGGTGTCTTGGCTAAGGTGTCTTGGCTAATGTGTCTTGGCTAATGTGTCTTGGCTAATGTGTCTTGGCTAATGTGTCTTGGCTAATGTGTCTTGGCTAATGTGTCTTGGCTAATGTGTCTTGGCTAAGGTGTCGTGGCTCATGTGTCTTGGCTAATGTGTTTTGGCTAAGGTGTCATGGCTAATGTGTCTTGGCTAATGTGTCTTGGCTAAGGTGTCTTGGTTATTGTGTCTTGGCTAATGTGTCTTGGCTTATGTGTCTTGGCTAAGGTGTCTTGGCTTAGGTGTCTTGGCTAATGTGTCTTGGCTAATGTGTCTTGGCTAATGTGTCTTGGCTAAGGTGTCTCGGCTAAGGTGTCTTGGCTAAGGTGTCTTGGCTAAGGTGTCTTGGCTAAGGTGTCTTGGCTAATGTGTCTTGGCTAAGGTGTCTTGGCTAATGTGTCTTGGCTAATGTGTCTTGGCTAAGGTGTCTTGGCTAAGGTGTCTTGGCTAAGGTGTCTTGGCTAATGTGTCTTGGCTAATGTGTCTTGGCTAATGTGTCTTGGCTAATGTGTCTTGGCTAATGTGTCTTGGCTAAGGTGTCTTGGCTAATGTGTCTTGGCTAAGGTGTCTCGGCTAAGGTGTCTTGGTTAAGGTGTCTTGGCTAAGGTGTCTTGGCTAATGTGTCTTGGCTAAGGTGTCTTGGCTAATGTGTCTTGGCTCATGTGTCTTGGCTAAGGTGTCATGGCTAATGTGTCTTGGCTAATGTGTCTTGGCTAAGGTGTCTTGGCTAAGGTGTCTTGGCTAATGTGTCTTGGCTAATGTGTCGTGGCTAATGTGTCTTGGCTAATGTGTCTTGGCTAATGTGTCTTGGCTAATGTGTCTTGGCTAATGTGTCTTGGCTAATGTGTCTTGGCTAAGGTGTCTCGGCTAATGTGTCTTGGCTAAGGTGTCTTGGCTAATGTGTCTTGGCTAAGGTGTCTTGGCTAATGTGTCTTGGCTAATGTGTCTTGGCTAAGGTGTCTTGGCTTATGTGTCTTGGCTAAGGTGTCTTGGCTAAGGTGTCTTGGCTAAGGTGTCTTGGCTAAGGTGTCTTGGCTAAGGTGTCTTGGCTAATGTGTCTTGGCTAAGGTGTCTTGGCTAATGTGTCTTGGCTCATGCGTCTTGGCTAAGGTGTCATGGCTAATGTGTCTTGGCTAATGTGTCTTGGCTAAGGTGTCTTGGCTAATGTGTCTCGGCTAATATGTCTTGGCTAAGGTGTCTTGGCTAATGTGTCTTGACTAATGTGTCTTGGCTAATGTGTCTTGGCTAATGTGTCTTGGCTAATGTGTCTTGGCTAAGGTGTCTTGGCTAAGGTGTCTTGGCTAAGGTGTCTTGGCTAATGTGTCTTGGCTAAGGTGTCTTGGCTAATGTGTCTTGGCTAAGGTGTCTTGGCTTATGTGTCTTGGCTAAGGTGTCTTGGCTAAGGTGTCTTGGCTAATGTGTCTTGGCTAATGTGTCTTGGCTAATGTGTCTTGGCTTATGTGTCTTGGCTAATGTGTCTTGGCTAATGTGTCTTGGCTAAGGTGTCTTGGCTAATGTGTCTTGGCTAATGTGTCTTGGCTAAGGTGTCTTGGCTAAGGTGTCTTGGCTAATGTGTCTTGGCTAAGGTGTCTTGGCTAATGTGTCTTGGCTAATGTGTCTTGGCTAAGGTGTCTTGGCTAATGTGTCTTGGCTAAGGTGTCTTGGCTAAGGTGTCTTGGCTAATGTGTCTTGGCTAATGTGTCTTGGCTAAGGTGTCTTGGCTAATGTGTCTTGGCTAATGTGTCTTGGCTAATGTGTCTTGGCTAAGGTGTGTCGGCTAAGGTGTCTTGGCTAAGGTGTCTTGGCTAATTTGTCTTGGCTAAGGTGTCTTGGCTAATGTGTCTTCTCTCATGTGTCTTGGCTAAGGTGTCATGGCTAATGTGTCTTGGCTAATGTGTCTTGGCTAAGGTATCTTGGCTAAGGTGTCTTGGCTAATGTGTCTTGGCTAAGGTGTCTTGGCTAAGGTGTCTTGGCTAATGTGTCTTGGCTAAGGTGTCTTGGCTAATGTGTCTTGGCTAATGTGTCTTGGCTAAGGTGTCTTGGCTAAGGTGTCTTGGCTAATGTGTCTTGGCTAAGGTGTCTTGGCTAAGGTGTCTTGGCTAATGTGTCTTGGCTAATGTGTCTTGGCTAAGGTGTCTTGGCTAATGTGTCTTGGCTAAGGTGTCTTGGCTAATGTGTCTTGGCTAAGGTGTCTCGGCTAAGGTGTCTTGGCTAAGGTGTCTTGGCTAAGGTGTCTTGGCTAATGTGTCTTGGCTAAGGTGTCTTGGCTAATGTGTCTTGGCTCATGTGTCTTGGCTAAGGTGTCATGGCTAATGTGTCTTGGCTAATGTGTCTTGGCTAAGGTGTCTTGGCTAAGGTGTCTTGGCTAATGTGTCTTGGCTTATGTGTCTTGGCTAAGGTGTCTTGGCTAATGTGTCTTAGCTAATATGTCTTGGCTAAGGTGTCTTGGCTAAGGTGTCTTGGCTAAGGTGTCTTGGCTAATGTGTCTTGGCTAAGGTGTCTTGGCTAAGGTGTCTTGGCTAAGGTGTCTTGGCTAATGTGTCTTGGCTAAGGTGTCTTGGCTAATGTGTCTTGGCTAATGTGTCTTGGCTAAGGTGTCTTGGCTAATGTGTCTTGGCTAAGGTGTCTTGGCTAAGGTGTCTTGGCTAAGGTGTCTTGGCTAAGGTGTCTCGGCTAAGGTGTCTTGGCTAAGGTGTCTTGGCTAAGGTGTCTTGGCTAAGGTGTCTTGGCTAATGTGTCTTGGCTTAGGTGTCTTGGCGAATGTGTCTTGGCTCATGTGTCTTGGCTAAGGTGTCATGGCTAATGTGTCTTGGCTAATGTGTCTTGGCTAAGGTGTCTTGGCTAAGGTGTCTTGGCGAATGTGTCTTGGCTTATGTGTCTTGGCTAAGGTGTCTTGGCTAATGTGTCTTGGCTAATGTGTCTTGGCTAATGTGTCTTGGCTAAGGTGTCTTGGCTAATGTGTCTTGGCTAAGGTGTCTTGGCTAATGTGTCTTTGCTAATGTGTCTTGGCTAAGGTGTCTTGGCTAATGTGTCTTGGCTAATGTGTCTTGGCTAAAGTGTCTTGGCTAATGTGTCTTGGCTAATGTGTCTTGGCTAAGGTGTCTTGGCTAAGGTGTCTTGGCTAAGGTGTCTTGGCTAAGGTGTCTTGGCTAAGGTGTCTTGGCTAATGTGTCTTGGCTAATGTGTCTTGGCTAAGGTGTCTTGGCTAATGTGTCTTGGCTAATGTGTCTTGGCTAATGTGTCTTGGCTAAGGTGTCTCGGCTAATGTGGCACTACCACAAAATTTACGCGGCTTCTTTAAATACTCTTTGGATTTATTTATAACAAATCAAAGATTTGTATCTTCTTCCGATCTGCCGCGTTCGCTTCGTCTTTTGGAAAGAAAGCTCTTTTCCTACTTCCTATTCGTCCTGACCTATCCTTTTCACGTGGCCTACGCACTGTGTTTATATCGCCCGCTTCTCTTCTTAAGCTAGTCCTTTAAACCGTATGATCGAGTTCTTTATCTAGTTTGAGTTTAGGTTGAATCCTACCTAAAACGTCGCGCGGCTAGCTTTGTTCGCAACACCCCTACCCGTAACCTTGGTCTATCGCTCAGGTCGAGCAAGTGTTACCTCCTATCTCAAGAACTGCTAGCTTTGACGTTGCCCTTTTAGACAATCCACTTTTCGTTTTCACCCAGGCCTGTCTACATCTTCCGTCGTTTGATATGATCGTGTCTTCTATAATGCCTCTAACCCACAACTTTCTATTTTTACCGTCCACTACATAAACAAGGTCGCCCACTTTCAACGGTTTCGATTCATCAATCCATTTAGTCCGGTCCTTTAGCTTCGTCACATACTCCTTTATCCATCGCTGCCATATTTCCTCTGCTAGCAACTGAGAGCGTTTATAATTGTCACGAAGGGCTTCCGCTGCATGTGGAACTGGCGGTAGAAGCTGGGGCTCATTTGGAGATACGCCTCGTAAGAAGTGGTTTGGTGTCAACGAATCCACTGTGTCATCAGCCACGTATACAAGCGGGCGAGAGTTTATCAAATCTTCTGCTTCTAAAATGGAAGTTAAAAAGACTTCGTCTGTTAGTCTTACGCCACTTACCAACACTCCAAGAGCTTCCTTCACGGTTCTAATTAGCCGCTCCCATGCGCCACCCATATGCGGAGTTCCGGGTGGAATAAATCGCCAGCTTGTGTGAGCGCTCGTGACTTCTTCCGCGCATTCTTCCTCGATACCGTGGATTTTTTGTACGATTTCCTTGCTGGCGGCTTTCAGGTTGGTACCGGTATCCGAAATAAACTCCATAGGCGGTCCTCGACGACACACGAATCTCCGGATAGCCATCAAGCATGCCGAAGCGCTCAAATCGTGAGCGATCTCCAAATGGACTGCACGAACCACCAAACAAGTGAATAAGACTATCCACCTTTTTTGTCTGCTACGCTCTACTACCACTTCTATGGGCACAAAATAGTCAAAGCCTACGCAACTAAACGGGCGTTGGTGGTGACTCAGCCTTTCAATTGGCAAGGGTGCCATCCTGGGCACAGTAGGACGATTTTTATTCACTTTACACCACGCGCAGACACTGATGACTTTCCTAACTTCCGCGTTTAAATGTTCGATGTAGAACCGTTGCCTTAACTCGTTCTTCACTGTTTCGCGAAATGCGTGTCCGTTTTTCTCGTGGTAATGTTGTATAATTTTCCTCGTAACTTCATGTCCTCTAGGTAATATGATAGGAAACCTTAAATCGAACGGCAAAGTTTCCGCTGCTTTCGTCCTACCATCCATTCGCATTATTCCGTTTTCATCTAAGAGTGGCGTCAAACGGTAAATTTCACTACTTTTCTCCAACGCATACCACTGATCTGATGGTTTATCCTGGTTCTTGACGAGCACTTTGAGTTCATCTGCATAAGCTTCTGCTTGAGCAATCTTAAGTAGGAAACATTCCGCCTTCTGATACTCCTCCTGTTTCAACGGAACCCGTATGAATTTCACATCTGTTTTTAAGTCCTTCTTTTGTATCTTTGTTCTTGCGTTTTCCTGTACAATGTCCAATATTTTCTCCATAGACTTTGTTGGTTTAATACATTCGAAATTGTAACCAGCTCTCCTTCTTTTCAAGTTAGATATAAATCGAATTGCACAAGCCACCACGCGTACTATAACTGTCCATTTCGAAACTCTCGTTACAACTTCAAATGATTCTTGTAGTCGCACATCATGGAACAAATGAGTTGCTCGTAACTCCTCTTTGATATCTGTAGATAATTTCGGTTGTTGCGGCCAATCCGATTCAGGTTGGTAGAGAAACTTTGGTCCTTTAATCCATGCACTTTCCTTTTCGAAACATCCCGAAATTTTCTTAGTCAGCACGTCCACGACGTTTTCTTCCGTAGGAACCCATTTCCAGTCTATCACTGAAGATAATTCTAGTATTTCTCCTACACGAAATGCCACGAAAGGCTTGTATTTACGCTGGTTGGATCTTATTCACGATAACACGGTTTGACTGTCACTCCAAAAGTATTGTTTCGCTATTGAGTACCTGTGATTATTTTTCACCGTATTTGCTAGCCTAGCGCCTAATAACGCTGCCTGTAGTTCCATGCGAGGAATGGTTAGCTGTTTCAAAGGGGCCACTTTTGTACGACTCATCACTAAAGCACAACGAACTTCGTTTCCTATCGCGACTCGAAAATACGCGACGCAACCATACGCGTTTTCACTTGCATCAGCAAACACATGAAGTTGTGTTTCGGCTAATTCGCGTGACACTGCATTACCAAAGTAAGATCGCGGAATCTTCACGTCTTCGATAGCATTCATCTGCTCTTTCCATAATTGCCATTTTTTGTATTCTTCATCGTTAATGTCCTCGTCCGAAGTACACCCGGTTCTCCACAAGTCCTGTACCAACATTTTTCCTAAAATGGTAAGTGGTGATAAGAGTCCGATTGGATCGAATATAGACATAACACATGCTAACACGATACGCTTTGTAGGATGTTCTTCTCGTTTCATGATTTGAGGGGTTGCAAACCTAAAGCAATCACTTTTCACTTCCCATATCATACCTAGAACACGATCAGATGCGTTTTCGCCGGATTTGTCACTTAGATGGATCACTGATTTAGCCGTTTCCTCACCCATGTCCGTACAGAACGTTTCCGCGTTGCTCACCCAGTTTCTAATTAGAAAACCTCCTCTCGAGTGAACGTATTTTACATCCTTCGCTAGTTTCAACGCTTCATCTACGGTATCGGCACTGTCGAAATAGTCGTCAACGTAATGACGAAGTTGTATTGCTGCACAAGCCTCTGGATATTGCTCCCGATGTTGCTCCGCGTTTAGGTTTTTTACGTATTGCGCACTACAAGGGGAACACGTTGCTCCGAAAGTCGCCACGTCCATCACGAAAATTTGCGGGTCTGTTTCTCCACTACCAGCTGTGAACAGGAACCTCAGTGCCTGTTTGTCTTCTTCGCTGATTTTGATTTGGTGGTACATCTCTTTAATGTCACCACCGAACCCAATACGTCGTTCACGGAAGGGGAAAATCACGGATGGTAGTGAACACAACATGTCGGGCCCTTTTAGTAATTCCGAATTCAAGCTCACGCCTCGAACTGTTGCCGCTGCATCCCACACCAATCTTATTTTCCCTGGCTTGCGAGGATTCTGGACTACATTCAGGGGAAGGTACCACACACTGCTTGCTGGGGTTTCTTCAAGTTCCTTTTTCGTGATCTTATGCGCGTACTCCTTCGTTATATATTCATCAATCAGTTTGCGCACAGCTCGTTCTAGTTGTGAATCTTTCATTAGTTTGCGTTCTAGTCCAGCCAGTCGCCGTTTAGCCATCGTGAAGCTTTCAGGAAACTTTCTTTCATCATTTTTCCACAGTAGACCTGTTTTAAATCGTTCTCCGATTCTAGTTGTTGTCGATTCTAATAGATCACGCGCTCTTCTATCGTCGTCTGATTCTACTGCACGCGCCGATGAAATTCCGCTTTCTTCGATTCTGTAACAATCTCGTATCACGTCATGCAACTTTTCATTCGAGATTTGACCAGTCGTGTGGAAATGTATATATTCGACTTGTGGTTTCTTTTCTGGTTTTGGTCCGTAGATTGTCCAGCCTAGTTTTGTTTTCACACCTATAGGTTCATTAGGCTGACCTATCCGGGATTCGATTGGGGCAAATAAATGCAGATGGTCCAAACCGATGAGCATTCTAGGAACTTTCGAACACTTGTCTTGAACCGGAATATCTTTAAGATGCTCATATTGCGCCTTAACCTTCGTAAACGATAATTCTTGCTTGGGTATCACGAGTTTTGACACCGTGCGTATTCCTCTTAGTTCAAACTGCTCGGGCGATCCTGTAGCCGATAGCAGAATATTCACTTTCCTCGAGTTCTCTTCACGACGTGTCATTTCAGCTGTCCACGAAATGGTAAATGGTTCGTGATCGCCTTTCACTTGTAGCTTATCTGCAACGCCGTCTTCTAACATCGTCACCGACGACCCTACATCTAAAAACGCCGTTGTATCGTAAGTTATGTCACCTGAACGTAGTGTCACTGCTACTACTCTGAAAATCGTTTCCTTTCTTGTGTCTCTATGAGCATTACAGCCTTCATTTGCATTCTCTGCTTTTTGTTGGTGCAATAATGGATGATGTTCTTCATTACAGTTGTCAAAGGTGCATCTTTTGGTGAATCGGCATGTTCCTTTATGGCTGTTAAGGCATGATTTACATAGGTTCAGCTTCGATACTAGCTCTAGTCGTCCTGAAACCGCATTGCTTTTAAACTTGTCACAATCACGCACCCTATGTTGCTCACTCTTGCACATCCAGCATGTTTTCATCTTCGCGGACTGGTCTGTCATCTCAGAGTGTGCGAACACGTTTGCTTGCACTTGCCGTTTATGTGTTCTATGCCTTTCATCCTTTTTTTCTTCGAACTTTGCCACTTCCGACGCATCGGTCATAATTTCATCGATGAAGTTCGCAAACACGCCTAATACCCTTCCACAATTGTAACGTTTGTATCGTACCCACTGCATCTGATAGTCAGCAGGAAGCTTCTCTACAAGCTCATCTACTAAGAGCGGATTATTTAGGTGCTCTTCTAATTGCGCTGCCCTTAGATGATCGCACAATTGTTTAACCGCGATTCCGAATGTTATAAACGTTACAAGTTTGTTGGCGTCGGGCGGTGGAGTATTTCGCACTTTAGTTAGCAACGATTTTAGCAGCCTTTCTGGCCTACCGAATAAACAGCGCAGGTCTTCTATTACACCGGGAACTGATTTGGGTTCTAGCAAACGGCTTCTTACCGCTTCTAATGCGTCACCTTTTAAACATTCTCTTAGTCGTTGTAGATTTTCAAGGTGCGAGTAACCGCATGCTTCAGTTGTGTCTTTGTAGCTGTTATAGAACAACGGCCAATTTTCGAGTTTCCCATCAAAGCTTGGAAGACTTTTTGGCATAAACTTCCTGGCTTGCACTTGACTCCGACTTAGTATTTTTGAACTTTTACGCACATTCACCTTTTCTCGTCTTCCTTCTTCTTCTTCTTCTTCTTCTTCTTCTCCTTCGGAAGAGTCACTACGTTCACTGGTAACACGTTCTCGCGATGATCGTTTTGCTATCGCACTTTTACGTTCGAATTCAAATCGCATCTCGGCCATCTCTCTCTCGTGTGCCAACTCTATCTCACGCATCTGTCGCTCATGCTGCAACTGTAACGCGCGTAAATCTTTTTCTTCTTCTTCTCGCTTATCTCCTATAGTAAGCTCATTCGTTTTACGAGCGACGGCTCGTTTACGCCCTGACGCCTGCGCCACTTGAGGCTTCGATTCCGGCGCTTGGGATGCCCCCGCTCGTTCCTCTACTTGCTCAACCATCGATGAAACGCGCTTACCTTTCGGCGTCTCGCTCTCTCTCTGGCTTGATCCTTGCCTTCCATGGATTTGTTTTCTCCTACAAATTCAACGTCCTGTTTCGCTGGATCGCCGCTTGTTCGGTGATTACTGGGATCGGTTAACTTTGCTGGTCCTATGCTTCGTTGCTCGATCGCCTTGCCTTTTCACCTTACCCTTTTAGCGTGCTCGATCGCTCAGCTCGATGATGATATTTGTAGTTTGGAGAAAAAAGAGAAGTCTTTGATGAAACTGTGGCGACTACCACAAAGTTTACGCGGCTTCTTTAAATACTCTTTGGATTTATTCATAACAAATCAAAGATTTGTATCTTCTTCCGACCTGCCGCGTTCGCTTCGTCTTTTGGAAAGAAAGCTTTTTTCCTACTTCCTATTCATCCTGACCTATCCTTTTCACGTGGCCTACGCACTGTGTTTATATCGCCCGCTTCCCTTCTTAAGCTAGTCCTTTAAACCGTATGATCGAGTTCTTTATCTAGTTTGAGTTTAGGTTGAATCCTACCTAAAACATCGCGCGGCTAGCTTTGTTCGCAACAGCTAAGGTGTCTTGGCTAAGGTGTCTTGGCTAAGGTGTCTTGGCTAATGTGTCTTGGCTAAGGTGTCTTGGCTAATGTGTCTTGGCTCATGTGTCTTGGCTAAGGTGTCATGGCTAATGTGTCTTGGCTAATGTGTCTTGGCTAAGGTGTCTTGGCTAAGGTGTCTTGGCTAATGTGTCTTGGCTTATGTGTCTTGGCTAAGGTGTCTTGGCTAATGTGTCTTGGCTAATGTGTCTTGGCTAATGTGTCTTGGCTAATGTGTCTTGGCTAATGTGTCTTGGCTAATGTGTCTTGGCTAAGGTGTCTCGGCTAATGTGTCTTGGCTAAGGTGTCTTGGCTAATGTGTCTTGGCTAAGGTGTCTTGGCTAATGTGTCTTGGCTAATGTGTCTTGGCTAATGTGTCTTGGCTAAGGTGTCTTGGCTTATGTGTCTTGGCTAATGTGTCTTGGCTAAGGTGTCTTGGCTAAGGTGTCTTGGCTAATGTGTCTTGGCTGATGTGTCTTGGCTAAGGTGTCTTGGCTAATGTGTCTTGGCTAATGTGTCTTGGCTAATGTGTCTTGGCTAAGGTGTCTTGGCTAATGTGTCTTGGCTAATGTGTCTTGGCTAAGGTGTCTTGGCTAATGTGTCTTGGCAAAGGTGTCTTGGCTCATGTGTCTTGGCTAAGGTGTCATGGCTAATGTGTCTTGGCTAATGTGTCTTGGCTAAGGTGTCTTGGCTAAGGTGTCTTGGCTAATGTGTCTTGGCTTATGTGTCTTGGCTAATGTGTCTTGGCTAATGTGTCTTGGCTAATGTGTCTTGGCTAATGTGTCTTGGCTAATGTGTCTTGGCTAATGTGTCTTGGCTAATGTGTCTTGGCTAAGGTGTCTTGGCTAATGTGTCTTGGCTAATGTGTCTTGGCTAAGGTGTCTTGGCTAAGGTGTCTTGGCTAATGTGTCTTGGCTTATGTATCTTGGCTAATGTGTCTTGGCTAATGTGTCTTGGCTAAGGTGTCTTGGCTAAGGTGTCTTGGCTAAGGTGTCTTGGCTAAGGTGTGTTGGCTTATGTGTCTTGGTTTTTGGTCAAAGTTGGTAGAAACTAGATGTTTGTAGCCAAAGTTGGTGTTTTTGGTCAAAGTTGGTAGAAACTAGATGTTTGTAGCCAAAGTTGGTGTTTTTGGTCAAAGTTAGTAGAAACTAGATGTTTGTAGCCAAAGTTGGTGTTTTTGGTCAAAGTTGGTAAAAACAAGATGTTTGTAGCCAAAGTTGGTGTTTTTGGTCAAAGTTGGTAGAAACTAGATGTTTGTAGCCAAAGTTGGTGTTTTTGGTCAAAGTTGGTAGAAAATAGATGTTTGTAGCCAAAGTTGGTGTTTTTGGTCAAAGTTGGTAGAAACTAGATGTTTGTAGCCAAAGTTGGTGTTTTTGGTCAAAGTTGGTAGAAACTAGATGTTTGTAGCCAAAGTTGGTGTTTTTGGTCAAAGTTGGTAGAAACTAGATGTTTGTAGCCAAAGTTGGTGTTTTTGGTCAAAGTTGGTAGAAACTAGATGTTTGTAGCCAAAGTTGTTGTTTTTGGTCACAGTTGGTAGAAACTAGATGTTTGTAGCCAAAGTTGGTGTTTTTGGTCAAAGTTGGTAGAAACTAGATGTTTGTAGCCAAAGTTGGTGTTTTTGGTCAAAGTTGGTAGAAACTAGATGTTTGTAGCCAAAGTTGGTGTTTTTGGTCAAAGTTGGTAGAAACTAGATGTTTGTAGCCAAAGTTGGTGTTTTTGGTCAAAGTTGGTAGAAACAAGATGTTTGTAGCCAAAGTTGGTGTTTTTGGTCAAAGTTGGTAGAATTAAGATGTATGTAGCCAAAGTTGGTGTTTTTGGTCAAATTTGGTAGAAACTAGATGTATGTAGCCGAAGTTGGTGTTTTTGGTCAAAGTTGGTAGAAACTAGATGTTTGTAGCCAAAGTTGGTGTTTTTGGTCAAAGTTGGTAGAAACTAGATGTTTGTAGCCAAAGTTGGTGTTTTTGGTCAAAGTTGGTAGAAACTAGATGTTCGTAGCCAAAGTTGGTGTTTTTGGTCAAAGTTGGTAGAAACTAGATGTTTGTAGCCAAAGTTGGTGTTTTGGTCAAAGTTGGTAGAAACTAGATGTTTGTAGCCAATGTTGGTGTTTTTGGTCAAAGTTGGTAGAAACTAGATGTTTGTAGCCAAAGTTGGTGTTTTTGGTCAAAGTTGGTAGAAACTAGATGTTTGTAGCCAATGTTGGTGTTTTTGGTCAAAGTTGGTAGAAACTAGATGTTTGTAGCCAAAGTTGGTGTTTTTGGTCAACGTTGGTAGAAACAAGATGTATGTAGCCAAAGTTGGTGTTTTTGGTCAAAGTTGGTAGAAAATGGATGTTTGTAGCCAAAGTTGGTGTTTTTGGTCAAAGTTGGTAGAAACTAGATGTTTGTAGCCAAAGTTGGTGTTTTTGGTCAAAGTTAGTAGAAAATGGATGTTTGTAGCCAAAGTTGGTGTTTTTGGTCAAAGTTGGTAGAAACTAGATGTTTGTAGCCAAAGTTGGTGTTTTTGGTCAAAGTTGGTAGAAACTAGATGTTTGTAGCCAAAGTTGGTGTTTTTGGTCAAAGTTGGTAGAAACAAGATGTTTGTAGCCAAAGTTGGTGTTTTTGGTCAAAGTTGGTAGAAACTAGATGTTTGCAGCCAAAGTTGGTGTTTTGGTCAAAGTTGGTAGAAACTAGATGTTTGTAGCCAAAGTTGCTGTTTTTGGTCAAAGTTGGTAGAAAATGGATGTTTGTAGCCAAAGTTGGTGTTTTTGGTCAAAGTTGGTAGAAACAAGATGTATGTAGTCAAAGTTGGTGTTTTTGGTCAAAGTTGGTAGAAACTAGATGTATGTAGCCGAAGTTGGTGTTTTTGGTCAAAGTTGGTAGAAACTAGATATTTGTAGCCAAAGTTGGTGTTTTTGGTCAAAGTTGGTAGAAACTAGATGTTTGTAGCCAAAGTTGGTGTTTTTGGTCAAAGTTGGTAGAAACTAGATGTTTGTAGCCAAAGTTGGTGTTTTTGGTCAAAGTTGGTAGAAACTAGATGTTTGTAGCCAAAGTTGGTGTTTTTGGTCAAAGTTGGTAGAAACTAGATGTTTGTAGCCAAAGTTGGTGTTTTTGGTCAAAGTTGGTAGAAACAAGATGTTTGTAGCCAAAGTTGGTGTTTTTGGTCAAAGTTGGTAGAAACTAGATGTTTGCAGCCAAAGTTGGTGTTTTGGTCAAAGTTGGTAGAAACTAGATGTTTGTAGCCAAAGTTGGTGTTTTTGGTCAAAGTTGGTAGAAAATGGATGTTTGTAGCCAAAGTTGGTGTTTTTGGTCAAAGTTGGTAGAAACAAGATGTATGTAGTCAAAGTTGGTGTTTTTGGTCAAAGTTGGTAGAAACTAGATGTTGGTAGCCAAAGTTGGTGTTTTTGGTCAAAGTTGGTAGAAACTAGATGTTTGTAGCCAAAGTTGGTGTTTTTGGTCAAAGTTGGTAGAAACTAGATGTTTGTAGCCAAAGTTGGTGTTTTTGGTCAAAGTTGGTAGAAACAAGATGTTTGTAGCCAAAGTTGGTGTTTTTGGTCAAAGTTGGTAGAAACTAGATGTTTGTAGCCAAAGTTGGTGTTTTTGGTCAAAGTTGGTAGAAACTAGATGTTTGTAGCCAAAGTTGGTGTTTTTGGTCAAAGTTGGTAGAAACTAGATGTTTGTAGCCAAAGTTGGTGTTTTTGGTCAAAGTTGGTAGAAACAAGATGTTTGTAGCCAAAGTTGGTGTTTTTGGTCAAAGTTGGTAGAAACTAGATGTTTGCAGCCAAAGTTGGTGTTTTGGTCAAAGTTGGTAGAAACTAGATGTTTGTAGCCAAAGTTGCTGTTTTTGGTCAAAGTTGGTAGAAAATGGATGTTTGTAGCCAAAGTTGGTGTTTTTGGTCAAAGTTGGTAGAAACAAGATGTATGTAGTCAAAGTTGGTGTTTTTGGTCAAAGTTGGTAGAAACTAGATGTTGGTAGCCAAAGTTGGTGTTTTTGGTCAAAGTTGGTAGAAACTAGATGTTGGTAGCCAAAGTTGGTGTTTTTGGTCAAAGTTGGTAGAAACAAGATGTATGTAGTCAAAGTTGGTGTTTTTGGCCAAAGTTGGTAGAAACAAGATGTATGTAGTCAAAGTTGGTGTTTTTGGTCAAAGTTGGTAGAAACTAGATGTTTGTAGCCAAAGTTGGTGTTTTTGGTCAAAGTTGGTAGAAACTAGATGTTTGTAGCCAAAGTTGATGGTTTTGGTCAAAGTTGGTAGAAACAAGATGTATGTAGCCAAAGTTGGTGTTTTTGGTCAAAGTTGGTAGAAACTAGATGTTTGTAGCCAAAGTTGGTGTTTTTGGTCAAAGTTGGTAGAAACTAGATGTTTGTAGCCAAAGTTGGTGTTTTTGGTCAAAGTTAGTAGAAAATGGATGTTTGTAGCCAAAGTTGGTGTTTTTGGTCAAAGTTGGTAGAAACTAGATGTTTGTAGCCAAAGTTGGTGTTTTTGGTCAAAGTTAGTAGAAAATGGATGTTTGTAGCCAAAGTTGGTGTTTTTGGTCAAAGTTGGTAGAAACTAGATGTTTGTAGCCAAAGTTGGTGTTTTTGGTCAAAGTTGGTAGAAAATGGATGTTTGTAGCCAAAGTTGGTGTTTTTGGTCAAAGTTGGTAGAAACTAGATGTTTGTAGCCAAAGTTGGTGTTTTTGGTCAAAGCTGGTAGAAACTAGATGTTGGTAGCCAAAGTTGGTGTTTTTGGTCAAAGTTGGTAGAAACTAGATGTTTGTAGCCAAAGTTGGTGTTTTTGGTCAAAGTTGGTAGAAACTAGATGTTTGTAGCCAAAGTTGGTGTTTTTGGTCAAAGTTGGTAGCCTAAGTTGGTGTTTTTGGTCAAAGTTGGTAGAAAATGGATGTGTGTAGCCAAAGTTGGTGTTTTTGGTCAAAGTTGGTAGAAACAAGATGTTTGTTGCCAAAGTTGGTGTTTTTGGTCAAAGTTGGTAGAAACAAGATGTATGTAGCCAAAGTTGGTGTTTTTGGTCAAAGTTGGTAGAAACTAGATGTTTGTAGCCAAAGTTGGTGTTTTTGGTCAAAGTTGGTAGAAACTAAATGTTTGTAGCCAATGTTGGTGTTTTTGGTCAAAGTTGGTAGAAACTAGATGTTTGTAGCCAAAGTTGGTGTTTTTGGTCAAAGTTAGTAGAAAATGGATGTTTGTAGCCAAAGTTGGTGTTTTTGGTCAAAGTTGGTAGAAACTAGATGTTTGTAGCCAAAGTTGCTGTTTTTGGTCAAAGTTAGCAGAAAATGGATGTTTGTAGCCAAAGTTGGTGTTTTTGGTCAAAGTTGGTAGAAACTAGATGTTTGTAGCCAAAGTTGGTGTTTTTGGTCAAAGTTGGTAGAAAATGGATGTTTGTAGCCAAAGTTGGTGTTTTTGGTCAAAGTTGGTAGAAAATGGATGTTTGTAGCCAAAGTTGGTGTTGTTGGACAAAGTTAGTAGAAAATGGATGTTTGTAGCCAAAGTTGGTGTTTTTGGTCAAAGTTGGTTGAAACTAGATGTTTGTAGCCAAAGTTGGTGTTTTTGGTCAAAGTTGGTAGAAACTAGATGTTTGTAGCCAAAGTTGGTGTTTTTGGTCAAAGTTGGTAGCCAAAGTTGGTGTTTTTGGTCAAAGTTGGTAGAAACTAGATGTTTGTAGCCAAAGTTGGTGTTTTTGGTCAAAGTTAGTAGAAAATGGATGTTTGTAGCCAAAGTTGGTGTTTTTGGTCAAAGTTGGTAGAAACTAGATGTTTGTAGCCAAAGTTGGTGTTTTTGGTCAAAGTTGGTAGAAAATGGATGTTTGTAGCCAAAGTTGGTGTTTTTGGTTAAAGTTGGTAGAAACTAGATGTTTGTAGCCAAAACTGTGTTTTTTGGTCAAAGTTGGTAGAAACTAGATGTTTTTAGCCAAAGTTGGTGTTTTTGGTCAAAAGTTGGTAGAAACTAGATGTTTGTAGCCAAAGTTGGTGTTTTTGGTCAAAGTTGGTAGAAACTAGATGTTTGTAGCCAAAGTTGGTGTTTTTTTGGTCAAAGTTAGTAGAAAATGGATGTTTGTAGCCAAAGTTGGTGTTTTTGGTCAAAGTTTGTAGAAAATGGATGGTTGTAGCCAAAGTTGGTGTTTTTGGTCAAAGTTGGTAGAACCTAGATGTATGTAGCCAAAGTTGGTGTTTTTGGTCAAAGTTGGTAGAAAATGGATGTTTGTAGCCAAAGTTGGTGTGTTTGGTTAAAGTTGGTAGAAACTAGATGTTTGTAGCCTAAGTTGGTGTTTTTGGTCAAAGTTGGTAGAAAATGGATGTTTGTAGCCAAAGTTGGTGTTTTTGGTCAAAGTTGGTAGAAACTAGATGTTTGTAGCCAAAGTTGGTGTTTTTGGTCAAAGTTGGTAGAAACTAGATGTTTGTAGCCAAAGTTGGTGTTTTGGTCAAAGTTGGTAGAAACTAGATGTTTGAAGCCAATGTTGGTGTTTTTGGTCAAAGTTGGTAGAAACTAGATGTTTGTAGCCAAAGTTGGTGTTTTTGGTCAAAGTTAGTAGAAACTAGATGTTTGTAGCCAAAGTTGGTGTTTTGGTCAAAGTTGGTAGAAACTAGATGTTTGTAGCCAAAGTTGGTGTTTTTGGTCAAAGTTAGTAGAAAATGGATGTTTGTAGCCAAAGTTGGTGTTTTTGGTCAAAGTTGGTAGAAACTAAGATGTTTGTAGCCAAAGTTGGTGTTTTTGGTCAAAGTTAGCAGAAAATGGATGTTTGTAGCCAAAGTTTGGTGTTTTTGGTCAAAGTTGGTAGAAACTAGATGTTTGTAGCCAAAGTTGGTGTTTTTGGTCAAAGTTGGTAGAAAATGGATGTTTGTAGCCAAAGTTGGTGTTTTTGGTCAAAGTTGGTAGAAACAAGATGTTTGTAGCCAAAGTTGGTGTTGTTGGTCAAAGTTAGTAGAAAATGGATGTTTGTAGCCAAAGTTGGTGTTTTTGGTCAAAGTTGGTTGAAACTAGATGTTTGTAGCCAAAGTTGGTGTTTTTGGTCAAAGTTGGTAGTAACTAGATGTTTGTAGCCAAAGTTGGTGTTTTTGGTCAAAGTTGGTAGAAACAAGATGTTTGTAGCCAAAGTTGGTGTTGTTGGTCAAAGTTAGTAGAAAATGGATGTTTGTAGCCAAAGTTGGTGTTTTTGGTCAAAGTTGGTAGAAACTAGATGTATGTAGCCAAAGTTGGTGTTTTTGGTCAAAGTTGGTAGAAAATGGATGTTTGTAGCCAAAGTTGGTGTGTTTGGTTAAAGTTGGTACAAAACTAGATGTTTGTAGCCTAAGTTGGTGTTTTTGGTCAAAGTTGGTAGAAAAATGGATGTTTGTAGCCAAAGTTGGTGTTTTTGGTCAAAGTTGGTAGAAACTAGATGTTTGTAGCCAAAGTTGGTGTTTTTGGTCAAAGTTGGTAGAAACTAGATGTTTGTAGCCAAAGTTGGTGTTTTTGGTCAAAGTTAGTAGAAACTAGATGTTTGTAGCCAAAGTTGGTGTTTTTGGTCAAAGTTGGTAGAAACAAGATGTTTGTAGCCAAAGTTGGTGTTTTTGGTCAAAGTTGGTAGAAACTAGATGTTTGTAGCCAAAGTTGGTGTTTTTGGTCAAAAGTTGGTAGAAACTAGATGTTTGTAGCTAAAGTTGGTGTTTTTGGTCAAAGTTGGTAGAAACTAGATGTTTGTAGCCAAAGTTGGTGTTTTTGGTCAAAGTTGGTTGAAACTAGATGTTTGTAGCCAAAGTTGGTGTTTTTGGTCAAAGTTGGTAGAAACTAGATGTTTGTAGCCAAAGTTGGTGTTTTTTGGTCAAAGTTGGTAGAAACTAGATGTTTGTAGCCAAAGTTGGTGTTTTTGGTCAAAGTTGGTAGAAACTAGATGTTTGTAGCCAAAGTTGGTGTTTTTGGTCAAAGTTGGTAGCCAAAGTTGGTGTTTTTGGTCAAAGTTTGTAGAAACTAGATGTTTGTAGCCAAAGTTGGTGTTTTTGGTCAAAGTTGGTAGAAACTAGATGTTTGTAGCCAAAGTTGGTGTTTTTTGGTCAAAGTTGGTAGAAAATGGATGTTTGTAGCCAAAGTTGGTGTTTTTTGGTCAAAGTTGGTAGAAACTAGATGTTTGTAGCCAAAGTTGGTGTTTTTGGTCAAAGTTGGTAGAAACTAGATGTTTTGTAGCCAAAGTTGGTGTTTTTGGTCAAAGTTGGTAGAAACTAGATGTTTGTAGCCAAAGTTGGTGTTTTTTGGTCAAAGTTGGTAGAAACTAGATGTTTGTAGCCAAAGTTGGTGTTTTTGGTCAAAGTTAGTAGAAAATGGATGTTTGTAGCCAAAGTTGGTGTTTTTGGTCAAAGTTGGTAGAAACTAGATGTTTGTAGCCAAAGTTGGTGTTTTTGGTCAAAGTTGGTAGAAAATGGATGTTTGTAGGCAAAGTTGGTGTTTTTGGTCAAAGTTGGTAGAAACAAGATGTTTGTTGCCAAAGTTGGTGTTTTTGGTCAAAGTTGGTAGAAACTAGATGTTTGTAGCCAAAGTTGGTGTTTTTGGTCAAAGTTGGTAGAAACTAGATGTTTGTAGCCAAAGTTGGTGTTTTGGTCAAAGTTGGTAGAAACAAGATGTTTGTAGCCAAAGTTGGTGTTTTTGGTCAAAGTTGGTAGAAACTAGATGTTTGTAGCCAAAGTGGTGTTTTTGGTCAAAGTTTATTAGAAACTAGATGTTTGTAGCCAAAGTTGGTGTTTTTGGTCAAAGTCAGTAGAAAATGGATGTTTGTAGCCAAAGTTGGTGTTTTTGGTCAAAGTTGGTAGAAACTAGATGTTTGTAGCCAAAGTTGTTGTTTTTGGTCGAAGTTGGTAGAAACAAGATGTTTGTAGCCAAAGTTGGTGTTTTTGGTCAAAGTTGGTTGAAACAAGATGTTTGTTGCCAAAGTTGGTGTTTTTGGTCAAAGTTGGTAGAAAATGGATGTTTGTTGCCAAAGTTGGTGTTTTTGGTCAAAGTTGGTAGAAACAAGATGTATGTAGCCAAAGTTGGTGTTTTTGGTCAAAGTTGGTAGAAACTAGATGTTTGTAGCCAAAGTTGGTGTTTTTGGTCAAAGTTGGTAGAAACTAAATGTTTGTAGCCAAAGTTGGTGTTTTTGGTCAAAGTAGGTAGAAAACTACGATGTTTGTAGCCAAAGGTTGGTGTTTTTGGTCAAAGTTGGTAGAAACTAGATGTTTGTAGCCAAAGTTGGTGTTTTTGGTCAAAGTTGGTAGAAACTAGATGTTTGTAGCCAAAGTTGGTGTTTTTGGTCAAAGTTAGTAGAAAATGGATGTTTGTAGCCAAAGTTGGTGTTTTTGGTCAAAGTTGGTAGAAACTAGATGTTTGTAGCCAAAGTTGCTGTTTTTGGTCAAAGTTGGTAGAAACTAGATGTTTGTAGCCAAAGTTGGTGTTTTTGGTCAAAGTTGGTAGAAACTAGATGTTTGTAGCCAAAGTTGGTGTTGTTGGTCAAAGTTAGTAGAAAATGGATGTTTGTAGCCAAAGTTGGTGTTTTTGGTCAAAGTTGGTTGAAACTAGATGTTTGTAGCCAAAGTTGGTGTTTTTGGTCAAAGTTGGTAGAAACTAGATGTTTGTAGCCAAAGTTGGTGTTTTTGGTCAAAGTTGGTAGCCAAAGTTGGTGTTTTTGGTCAAAGTTGGTAGAAACTAGATGTATGTAGCCAAAGTTGGTGTTTTTGGTCAAAATTGGTAGAAAATGGATGTTTGTAGCCAAAGTTGGTGTGTTTGGTCAAAGTTGGTAGAAACTAGATGTTTGTAGCCTAAGTTGGTGTTTTTGGTCAAAGTTGGTAGAAAATGGATGTTTGTAGCCAAAGTTGGTGTTTTTGGTCAAAGTTGGTAGAAACTAGATGTTTGTAGCCAAAGTTGGTGTTTTTGGTCAAAGTTGGTAGAAACTAGATGTTTGTAGCCAAAGTTGGTGTTTTTGGTCAAAGTTAGTAGAAACTAGATGTTTGTAGCCAAAGTTGGTGTTTTTGGTCAAAGTTGGTAGAAACAAGATGTTTGTAGCCGAAGTTGGTGTTTTTGGTCAAAGTTGGTAGAAACTAGATGTTTGTAGCCAAAGTTGGTGTTTTTGGTCAAAGTTGGTAGAAACTAGATGTTTGTAGCCAAAGTTGGTGTTTTTGGTCAAAGTTGGTAGAAACTAGATGTTTGTAGCCAAAGTTGGTGTTTTTGGTCAAAGTTGGTAGAAACTAGATGTTTGTAGCCAAAGTTGGGTGTTTTTGGTCAAAGTTGGTAGAAACTAGATGTTTGTAGCCAACGTTGGTGTTTTGGTCAAAGTTGGTAGAAACTAGATGTTTGTAGCCAAAGTTGGTGTTTTTGGTCAAAGTTGGTAGAAACTAGATGTTTGTAGCCAAAGTTGTGTTTTTGGTCAAAGTTGGTAGAAACTAGATGTTTGTAGCCAAAGTTGGTGTTTTTGGTCAAAGTTGGTAGAAACTAGATGTTTGTAGCCAATGTTGGTGTTTTTGGTCAAAGTTGGTAGAAACTAGATGTTTGTAGCCAAAGTTGGTGTTTTTGGTCAAAGTTGGTAGAAAATGGATGTTTGTAGCCAAAGTTGGTGTTTTTGGTCAAAGTTGGTAAAAAATGGATGTTTGTACCCAAAGTTGGTGTTTTTGGTCAAAGTTGGTGGAAACAAGATGTTTGTAGCCAAAGTTGGTGTTTTTGGTCAAAGTTGGTAGAAACAAGATGTTTGTAGCCAAAGTTGGTGTTTTTGGTCAAAGTTGGTAGAAACAAGATGTTTGTAGCCGAAGTTGGTGTTTTTGGTCAAAGTTGGTAGAAACTAGATGTTTGTAGCCAAAGTTGGTGTTTTTGGTCAAAGTTGGTAGAAACTAGATGTTTGTAGCCAAAGTTGGTGTTTTTGGGTCAAAGTTGGTAGAAACTAGATGTTTGTAGCCAACGTTGGTGTTTTTGGTCAAAGTTGGTAGAAACTAGATGTTTGTAGCCAAAGTTGGTGTTTTTGGTCAAAGTTGGTAGAAACTAGATGTTTGTAGCCAAAGTTGGTGTTTTTGGTCAAAGTTGGTAGC